>NC_083335.1:52323029-52623029 GCF_963455315.2 Globicephala melas
GATAATAGTCTCTTATCAGACATATGATTTGCAAATATCATCTCTAATTATGTTGGTTGTCTCTTCAGATTCTTGAAAGAGAGTCCCTTGAAGGCCCAAAGTTTTTAATTTTGAAGGCTAATTTGTCTATTATTTCCTTGGTTTCTTATGCTCTTGGTATTATATCTAGGCCATCATTAGCTGCTATGTTTTCCTTTTTTTTTTTTACAACTTTATTGGAGTATAATTGCTTTACAATGGGTGTGTGTGTTAGTTTCTGCTTTATAAAAAAGTGAATCAGTTATACATATACATATGTTACCCTATCTCTTCCCTCTTGTGTCTCCCGCCCTCCCACCCTCGCTATCCCACCCCTCCAGGCAGTCACAAAGCACCAAGCTGATCTCCCTGTGCTATGTGGCAGTTCCCACTAGCTATCTACCTTACATTTGGTAGTGTATATATGTCCAAGACTCTCTCTCGCTTTGTCACAGCTTACCATTCCCAATCCCCATATCCTCAACTCCATTCTCTAGGAGGTCTGTGTCTTTACTCCTGTCTTAACCCTAGGTTCTTCATGACATTTTTTTCTTAAATTCCATATATATTTGTTAGCATACGGCATTTGTCTTTTTCTTTCTGACTTACTTCACTCTGTATGGCAGACTCTAGGTCCACCTACCTCATTACAGATAGCTCAATTTCGTTTCTTTTTATGGCTGAGTAATATTCCATAGTATATATGTGCCACATTTTCTTTATCCATTCATCCAATGATGGACACATAGGTTGTTTCCATCTTCTGGCTACTGTAAATAGAGCTGCAATGAACATTTTGGTACATGACTATTTTTGAATTATGGTTTTCTCAGGGTATAAGCCCAGTAGTGGGATTGCTAGGTCATATGGTAGTTCTATTTGTAGGTTTTTAAGAAACCTCCATACTGTTCTCCATAGTGGCTGTACCAATTCACATTCACACCAGCAGTGCAAGAGTGTTCCCTTTTCTCCACACCCTCTCCAGCATTTATTGTTTCTAGATTTTTTGATGATGGCCATTCTGACTGGTGTGAGATGATATCTCATTGTAGTTTTGATTTGCATTTCTCTAATGATTAATGATGTTGAGCATTCTTTCATGTGTTTGTTGGCAGACTATATATCTTCTTTGGAGAAATGTCTATTTAGGTCTTCTGCCCATTTTTGGATTGGGTTGTTTGTTTTTTGTTATTGAGCTGCATGAGCTGCTTATAAATTTTGGAGATTAATCCTTTGTCAGTTGCTTCATTTGAAAATATTTTCTCCCATTCTGAGGGTTGGCTTTTGGTCTTGTTTATGGTTTCCTTTGCTGTGCAAAGGCTTTGAAGTTTCATTAGGTCCCACTTGTTTATTTTTGTTTTTATTTCCATTTCTCTAGGAGGTGGGTCAAAAAGGATCTTGCTGTGATTTATGTCATAGAGTGTTCTGCCTATGTTTTCCTCTAAGAGTTTGATAGTTTCTGGCCTTACATTTAGGTCTTTAATCCATTTTGAGCTTATTTTTGTGTATGGTGTTAGCGAGTGATCTAATCTCATACATTTACATGTACCTGTCCACTTTTCCCAGCACCACTTATTGAAGAGGCTGTCCTTTCTCCACTGTACATTCCTGCCTTCTTTGTGAAAGATAAGGTGACCATATGTGAGTGGGTTTATCTCTGGGATTTCTACCCTGTTCCATTGATCTATCATTCTGCTTTTGTGCCAGTACCATACTGTCTTGACTACTGTAGCTTTGTAATATAGTCTGAAGTCAGGGAGTCTGATTCCTCCAGCTCCATTTTTCATTCTCAAGATAGTTTTGGCTATTCGGGGTCGTTTGTGTTTCCATACAAATTGAGAAATTTTTTGTTCTAGTTCTGTGAAAAATGCCAGTGGTAGTTTGATAGGGATCACATTGAATCTGTAGATTGCTTTGGGTAGTAGACTCATTTTCACATTGTTGATTCTTTGAATCCAAGAACATGGTATATCTCTCCATCTATTTGTATCATCTTTAATTTCTTTCATCAGTGTCTTATAATTTTCTGCATACAGGCCTTTGGTCTCCTTAGGTAGGTTTATTCCTAGATATTTTATTCTTTTTGTTGCAATGGTAAATGGGAGTTTCTCCTTTATTTCACTTTCATAATTTTCATCCTCAGTGTATAAGAATGCCAGAGATTTCTGTGCATTAATTTTGTACCCTGTTACTTTACCAAATTCATTGGTAAACTCTACTAGCTTTCTGGTAGCATCTTTAGGATTCTCTATGTAGAATATCATGTCATCTGCAAACAGTGACAGCTTTACTTCTTCTTTTCCAATTTGGATTCATTTTATTTCCTTTTCTTCTCTGATTGTTGTGGCTAAAGAATCGAAAACTATGTTGAGTAAGAGTGCTGAGAGTGGGCAACTTTGTCTTGCTCCTGATCTTAGTGGAAATGCTTTCAATTTTTCACCATTGAGGACTATGTTGGCTGTGGGTTTGTCATATATAGCCTTTATTCTGTTGAGGAAAGTTCCCTCCATGCCTACTTTCTGCAGGGCTTTTATCATAAATGGGTATTGAATTTTTCAAAAGCTTTCTCTGCATCTATTGAGATGATCATATGTTTTTTCTCCTTCAATTTGTTAATATGGTTTTTCACATTGACTGATTTCTGTATATTGAAGAAACCTTGCAATCCTGGAATAAACCCAACTTGATCATGGTGTATGATCCTTTTAATGTGCTGTTGGATTCTGTTTGCTAGTATTTTTTGAGGATTTTTGCATCTAAGTTCATCAGTGATATTGGACTGTAGTTTTCTTTCTTTGTGACATCCTTGTCTAGTTTTGGTGTCAAGGTGATGGTGGCCTTGTAGAATGAGTTTGGGAGTGTTCCTCCCTCTGCTATATTTTGGAAGAGTTTGAGAAGGATAGGTGTTAGCTCTTTTCTAAATGTTTGATAGAATTTGCCTGTGAAGCCATCTGGTCCTGGGCTTTTGTTTGTTGGAAGATTTTTAATCACAGTTTCAATTTCAGTGCTTGTGATTGGTATTTTCATATTTTCTATTTCTTCCTGGCTCAAATTTGGCAGGTTGTGCATTTCTAAAAATTTGTCCATTTGTTCCAGGTTGTCCATTTTATTGGCATAGAGTTGCTTGTAGTAATCTCTCATGATCTTTTGTATTTCTGCAGTGACAGTTGTTACTTCTCCTTTTTCATTTCTAATTCTATAGATTTGAGTTTTTTCTCATTTTTTTTGATGAGTCTGGCTAATGGTTTATCAATTTTGTTTATCTTCTCAAAGAACCAGCTTTTAGTTTTATTGATCTTTGCTATCGTTTCCTTCATTTATTTTTCATTTATTTCTGATCTGATCTTTATGATTTCTTTCCTACTGCTAACCTTGGGGGTTTTTTGTACTTCTTTCTCTAATTGCTTTAGGTGCAAGATTAGGTTATTTATTTGAGATATTTCCTGTTTCTTAAGGTAGGATTGTATTGCTATAAATTTCCCTCTTAGAACTGCTTTTGCTGCATCCCATAGGTTTAGGGTTGCCATTTTTCCATTGTGAATTGTTTCTAGGTATATTTTAACTTCCTCTTTGCTTTCTTCAGTAATCACTTCATTATTAAATAGTGTATTGTTTAGCCTCCATGTGTTTTTATTTCTTACAGATCTTTGCCTGTAATTGATATCTAGTCTCATAAAGTTGTGGTAGGAAAAGATACTTGATACAAATTCAATTTTCTTAAATTTACCAAGGCTTGATTTGTGACTCAAGATATGATCTATCCTGGAGAATGTTTCATGAGCACTTGAGAGAAATATGTATTCTGTTATTTTTGAACAGAATATCCTATAAATATCAATTAAGTCCATCTTCTTTAATGTATCATTTAAAGCTTGTGTTTCCTTATTTATTTTCATTTTGAAAGATCTGTCAGTTGGTGAAAGTGGGGTGTTAAAGTCCCCTACTATGAATGTGTTACTGTCGATTTCTCTTTTATAGCTGTTAGTATTTGCCTTGTGTATTGAGGTGTTCCTATGTTAGGTACATAAATATTTACAATTGTTATATCTTCTTGGATTGATCCCTTGATCATTATGCAGTGTCCTTCTTTGTCTCTTCTAATAGTCTTTATCTTAAAGTCCATTCTCTCTGATACGAGAATTGCTACTCCAGCTTTCTTTTGGTTTCCATTTGCATGGAATACTTTTTTCCAGTGCCTTACTTTCATTCTCTATGTGTCTCTAGGTCTGAAGTGGGTCTCTTGTAAACAGCATATATATGGGTCTTATTTTTGTATCCCTTCAGACAATCTGTGTCTTTTGATGGGAGCATTTAGTCCATTTACATATAAGGTAATTATCAATATGTATGTTCCTTTTCCCATTTTCTAAATTGTTTTGGGTTCGTTATTGTAGGTCTTTTCCTTCGCTGGTGTTTCTTGCCTAGAGAAGTTCCTTTAGCACTTGTTGTAAAGCTGGTTTGGTGGTACTGAACTCTCTCAGCTTTTGCTTGTCTGTAAAGGTTTTAATTTCTCTCACAAATCTGAATGAGGTCCTTGCTGGGTAGAGTAATCTTGGTTGCAGTTTTTTCTCCTTCATCACTTTAAATATGTCCTGCCACTCCCTTCTGTCTTGGAGAGTTTCTGCTGAAAGATCACCTGTTAAACTTATGGGGATTCCCTTGTGTGTTATTTGTTGTTTTTCCCTTGCTGCTTTTAATATGTTTTCTTTGTATTTAATTTTTGACAGTTTGATTAATATGTGTCTTGGCGTATTTTTCCTTGGATTTATCCTGTATGGGACTCTCTGTGTTTCCTCAACTTGATTATTTCCTTTCCCATATTAGGGAAGTTTTCAACTATAATCTCTTCAAATATTTTCTCAGTCCTTTTCTTTTTCTCTTCTTCTTCTGGAACCCCTATCATTTGAATGTTGGTGCACTTAATGTTGTCCCACAAGTCTCTGAGACTGTCCTCAGTTCTTTTCATTCTTTTTTCTTTATTCTGCTCTGCAGTAGTTGTTTCAATATTTTATCTTCCAGGTCACTTATTCTTTCTTCTGCCTCAGTTATTCTGATATTGATTCCATCTCAAGTATTTTTAATTTCATTTATTTTGTTGTTCATCCTTGCTTATTTCATCTTTAGTTCTTCTAGGTCCTTGTTTAATGTTTCTTGCATTTTGTCTATTGTATTTCCAAGATTTTGGATCATTTTTACTATCATTATTCTGAATTTTTTTTACATAGACTGTCTATTTCCTCTTAACTTATTAGGTCTGGTGGGTTTTTATCTTGCGCCTTTATCTGCTGTGTGGTTTTCTGTCTTCTCATTTTGCTTATCTCACTGTGTTTGGGGTCTCCTTTTTGCAGGCTGCAGGTTCATAGTTCCCATTGTTTTTTGTGTCTGTCCCCAGTGGCTAATGTTGCTTCAGTCGGTTTTGTAGGCTTCCTGATGGAGGGGACTAGTGCCTGTGTTCTGGTGGATGAGGCTGGATCTTGTGTTTCTGGTGAGCAAGTCCACGTCTGGTGGTGTGTTTTGGGGTGTCTGTGGACTTATTAAAATTTTAGGCAGCCTCTCTGTTAGTGAGTGGGCTTGTCTTTCTGTCTTGCTAGTTGTTTTGCATAGGGTGTCCAGCACTTTAGCTTGTTGGTCGTTGAGTGAAGCTGGGTGCTGTGGTTGAGATGGAGATATCTGGGAGATTTTCACCATTTGATATTATGTGGAGCTGAGAGGTCTCTTGTGGACCAGTGTCCTGAACTTTGCTCTCTCACCTCAGGGGCACAGCACTGACTCCTGGCTGCAGCACCAATAGCCTTTCATCCACCTGGCTCAGAATAAAAGGGAGAAAAAGTAGAAAGAAAGAATTAGTAGAATTAGAAAGAAAGAAGGAAAACAGAAAGAAAGAAATATGATAAAGTAAATCAAATAAAGTAAGATAAAATATAATAAATTTCTTAAAATAAAATAAGTAATTATTAAGAGAAAAATGAAAAGAAAAATCAGACAGATAGAACCCTAGGACAGATGGTGGAAGCAAAGCTATACTGACAAAATCTCACACAGAAGCATACACATACACAGTCACAAAAAAAGGAAAAGGGGAAAAAATCCTAAATCTTGCTCTCAAAATCCACCTCCTCAATTTCAGATGATTCGTTGTCTTTTCATGTATTCCACAGATGCAGGGTACATCAAGTTGATTGTGGAGCTTTAATCTGCTGCTTCTGAGGCTGCTGGGAGAGATTTCTATTTCTGTTCTTTTTTCTCACAGCTCCCAGGGGCTCAGCTTTGGATTTGTCCCCACCTCTGCCTGTAGGTAGCTGGAGGGTGTCTGTTCTTCGCTCAGAGAGCATGGGGTTAAAGGAGCAGCTGCTTCGTGGACTCCAGCTCACTCAGGCCGTGGGGATGGAGGGGCTCGGAGTGCAGGGTGAACTTGTGGCAGAAGAGGCCGGCATGACGTTGCACCAGCCTGAGGTGCGCCGTGCATTCTCCCAGGGAAGTTGTCCCTGGATCCCGGGATCCTGGCAGTGGTGGGCTGCACAAGATCCCTGGAAGGGGGTTGTGGATAATGACCTGTGCTTGCACACAAGCTTCTTTGTTTCGGCAGCAGCAGCCTTAGCGTCTCATGCCCATCTCTGGGGTCCGCACTTTTAGCTGCGGCTCACACTCGTCTCTGGAGCTCCTTTAAGCAGCTCTCTTAATCCCCTCTCCTCACTCACCAGGAAACAAAGAGGGAAGAAAAAGTCTCTTGCCTCTTCGGAAGGTCCAGACTTTTCCGCAGACTCCCTCCCGGTTAGCCCTGGTGCACTAACTCTTTGCAGGCTGTGTTCAGGCTGCCAACCCCAGTCCTCACCCTGCACTCTGACCGAAGCCCAAGCCTCAGGTCCCAGCCCTACCCACCCCGGCGGGTGAGCAGACAAGCCTCTCAGTCTGGTGAGTGCCAGTCGGCACCAATCCCCTGTGCAGGAATCTCTCCGCTTTGCCCTCTGCATCGCTGTTGCTGTGCCCTCCTCTGCAGCTCCGAAGCTTTCCCCCTCTGTCAACTGCAGTCTCCTGTGAAGGGACTTCCTGGTGTGTGGAAACCTTTCCTCATTCACAGCTCCCTCCCACTGGTGCAGATCCCATACCTATCATTTTGTCTCTTTTTATTCTTTTTTCTTTTGCCCTGCGCAGGTACGTGGGGAGTTTCTTGCCTTTTGGGAGGTCTGAGGTCTTCTGCCAGCGTTCAGTAGGTGTTCTGTAGGAGTTGTTCCATGTGTAGATGTATTTCTGGTGTATCTGTGGGGAGGAAGATGATCTCTATGTCTTACTCTTTCGCCATCTTCCCCTCGTCCCCTCTCTTCCCCTCGTCCCTCTATGTTTTCTTTTGAGAGTTTTATAGTTTTTACTCTTATAATTAGGTCTTTGTTTCATTTTGAGTTAATTTTTGTATATGGTATGAAATAGGGAGCCAAATTTATTCTTCTGAATGTGGATATCTAGCTGCCTCAGCACCTTTTGTTTTTAAGAGTATAATTTCTGCATAGAATTGTTTTGGCATCCTTGTCAGAAATCAAATAACCATAAGTGTGAGAGTATTTCTGAACTCTGAGTTCTATTTATTGTTCTATACATCTATTCTTATGATGTTACCACACAGGGTTGTTTACTGTAGTTTTGCAGCATATTTTGATTTGGAGAAATGTGAGTCCTTCAAATTTATTTTCCTTTTTCAAGATAGTTTTGTTGATTTTGGGTCTCTTGTGTTTCCTTATGAATTTTAGGATCAGCTTATTGGTTTCAATAAAAAAGTTAGCTGAGATTCTGATAGGGATTATGTTGAATCTATAGATCAATTTGAGAAGTATTTTCATCTTAATAATTTTAAGTCTTCTTATCCATAAACATGATTGTCTCTCTAAATGTTTAGAGTATTATAAAGTGTACTCTTTACTCTCAGTATTCCTTTGAAATCACTTTTTGATATTACAAATTAGTTGATTACTGTGAATATCTACTTTCACTGTATTGACCAATATCCCTACATAACTGTTTCTATAATTTTAAGAGAAATGACTTAATGAATGTGATCAGTACTAATTACTGACTATGAATAAGAGTATATTACTTTGATAACTGCATATTGATTTGTTGAATGAATAATAATAATATATCTTCTTCCTCCCACCATAAGCAAATATAAAACTAGACAAAATATATAAAGCAACCTGTCTTCAGGCAGTGTTCAATGGGCAATTCAAGGAGATGATCCTTGAGAGAAGGAAATGATATATGGAAAACTCCACATTTATTTTGAATTTCCCCTCAGGATACTTTCCTAATTGTAGCATAGGGACATGGAACCCAAAGAGCCACCAGTGGTTTCACAGAACAGAAGAAAAAAAGGTAGAATTTAAAATTGTTGCATTAAAGCGAAGAAGGAGCTACACAAAAAAGGAGTTAAAAAATATTCATAGGTGTCCCTTGGTGTCTACAGCTGAATACAAAATCATGTATGAGTAGGATGACATTAAATGAGCCCCAGAATAGAACATAATGTAAATCTGTGAGATGAAAAGAAATTTTGGAGGTCATGTAGCACTACAAAACGTTGGTATTCCAAGTGTCCAGAGCATCAGGTCCATATTGAACACTGCTGTCACTCAGTGTAACCAGAGAAAGGACAAAAATTCAGTATAACTACACTTGGTCTTAATGAAACAAGAAAAGGATGAACAACTGTGTCCAAAATTAGAAGGAAGAAAATAATAAACATTAGGCCATAAATAAATAAAGACTAGAAATAAAATATCAATGAAAATAAAAGCTAGTTTTTTTTAAAAGATAAATTAAATTGAGCAAGCTTTAGCTGGATCACAAAAACTAAGTAACAAATTAATAAAATTATAATGAAAGAGAAGACATCAAAACTGATACTACTGAAATACAAAGGCTCATAACAGACATCGATGAAAAATTATATGCCAAAAAAATAGGTAACTTAAGAAAAAAAACTCCTAGAAACAACTTACAGAGATTGAATCATGAAGTAATAGAAAATCTAAACAAACCAATAATGAGCAAGGAGATTGAATCAGTAATTAAAAATCTCCCAACAAATAAAAAAAACAGACCCCAGATGGCTTCACAGGTGAATTCTACAAAACTTTTAAAGGAAAATTAATCTCAATTCTTTTCAAACTCTTTAAAAAAATTTGAAGAGGAAGGAACCTTTCCACATTTACAAGGTCAGCATTACCATGATAAAAAAGCCAGACAAGGAAACTACAAGAAAAAATTTATATGCCAAAGTTGTTGAATGTAGAAGTAAAAATCCTCAACAACTGTTAACAAACTAATTCAAGAGCACATTAAAAATGCAACATACCACAGTCTAGTGGGATTGAACACTGGGATGAAAGAATGGTTCAATATGAGCAAATCACTCACTGTGATACACTACTAAAACAGAATTTAAAATTCTATGATCATTTCAATAGATGCAGAAAAAGCATTTGACAAAATTCAGTATTTTTTCATGATAAAACCTCTCAACAAATTAGGTATAGAAGGAATGCGTCTCAACATAATAAAGACTGTATATGAAAAGACCACAGCTAACATCATACACAACTATTAAAAGTTAAAAGCCTTTTCTCTAAGATTAAGAACAAGTCAAGGATACCTAATCTCACTATTTATTTTCAACATAATTCTGGAAGGCCTAGTCATAGCACTTAGGTAAGATAGATAAATAAATAAGTGGAATCCAAATCAGTAAATAAGTTATCTGCTTGTAAATTACATGATATTATATATATTTTTTTTTCCACAAAAAAACTATGAGAACTAAGAACTGAGTTCAATAAATTTGCAGGATACAAAATAAGCATACAAAATTCAATTGTGTTTCTATACACTAAGAAGAAACTATCTGAAAGAGAAATCAAGAAAGCAATCCTATTTTTAATAGTATCAAAAACAGTAAAATACTTAGTAATAAATTTACCCAAGTAGGTGAAAACCTGTACACTGAAAACAGCAAGACAATGAAAGAAACTGAAGAAGACATGAATAGTTGGAAAGATATTCTCTGTTCTTGGAAATAATATTATGAAAATGTTCATACTACACAAATTGTTCTACAGATTCACCAAAATCCTTTCCAAATTCCAATGGCATTTTTCTCAAAAATAGAAAAAAATGACTATCCTAAAATGTATATGGAACCACAAATGACCCTGAAAAGCCAAAGCAATTTTGAGAAAGAAGAGCAAAGCTGGAGGCATTACATTTCCTGAATCCAAGCTATATTACAAATCTATAGTAAACAAAGCAGTATAGTTCTGGCATACAAACAGGCATATAGACCAGTGAAACAGAATAGAGAGCTCAGACAAAAACCCAGGCATGTAGAGTCAACTAATATTTCACAAGGGGACCAAGAACACATCATGGGGAAAGTGCCATTCTCTTCAATAAGCATTGCTGGGAACACTGGATTACCACATGTTTAAGTATGAAATTTGTTCCCTATATTACACCACTCACAAAAATTAATTCAAAATAGATCAAACACTCGAGTATAAGACCTAAAACTGTAAAACTCCTAGAAGAAAACATAGGAAAAAAGATCCTTGACATTTACTGAGGCAATGATTTCTTAGGTAAGACAGAAAAAGCAAAGGTAACAAAAGCTAAAATAAAAAAGTGGGACTACATGAAACCAAAGAGTTTCTGCACAGCAAAGGAAACATTCAATAATTTGAAAAGATAATCTACAGAATAGGAGAAAATATTTGCAAACCATATATCTGATAATGGGTTAATATTCAAATATGTAAAGAACTCAAACCACTCAACAGCAAAAAACCAAACACTCCAATTTTTTAAATGGGCAAAAGACCTGAATAGACATTTCTCCAAAGAAGACTTTCAAATGGGCAATAGATATATGAAAGTGTTTTAAACATTACTACTAATCATCAGAGGAATGAAAATCTAAATCAAGCACAATGAGATATCAACTCACACCTTTTAGGATGGCTATTATCAAAAAGAAAAGAGATAACAAGTGTTGGTGAAGCTGTCGTGAAAACTAGTTGTGGGGATGTAAATTGGTGCAGTTACTATGTAAAACAGAATATAGGTTCTAAAATAGTTAAAAATATAACTACCTCACTATCCAGTAATCCCACTTCTGGATATTTATCTAAAAGAAATGGAAAGAGGATATCAAAGAGATACTTGTACTCTGATGTCCATTGCAGCATTACTCACAATACCCAAGATATGGAAACAACTTATATGTCTTTTGATGGATAAATCGATAAAAAATTATTTGTGACAACATGGATGAACCTGGAAGGGTATTATGCTAAGTGAAATAAGACAGACAGAGAAAGAAAAATATTGTAATATATCACTTACATGTGGAATCTAAACAAATGAAAAAGCTAATACATAGAAACAGAGAATAGAATGGTGATTGACAGGTGCTGGTGGGATGGGGAAATGGGAAGATGTACATCAAAGGGTACAAATATTTAATTGTAAGAATAAGGTCTGAGGATCTAATGTGACTACACTTAATGGTGACTATGGTTAATAATTCAGTATCATATACTTGAAAGTTGCTAAGAGTAGATCTTAAGCCTTCTCACCTCACCACACATACACACACACACACACAAAACACAATGAAAAAGAGTTAAGTGAAGTGATTAATGTGTTAATCATATTTATCTTGGTAATGATTCTTCAATGTGTATATATATAGGTATATATATATTTACATCAAATGATCACATTATATACTTTAAATATACACAATTTTATGTGTTAATTATTCCTCAATAAATTTGGGGAAAAAGAGAAAGCAATACCCAACATTTTAAAAATGTGTAAATAGAAATTCATCAAACAAAATCTTCTGCTCATTTAAAAAAAGAATAGGAATGCCTAACCCCACAATGAACAATCTTCATTATATATTTGGTAAGGTTTTGTGTCAAGAATATACGAAAGTCCTCTTTAATTAAATAATAAATAGGAAAACAAGCTCACTAAAATGTCCAAAAGATTTGAATACACAATTGGAAAAGGAGGACACCAAATAGCCAATATGTAGATGACAAGGTGCTCAACATTATTAGTCATCAGAGAATGCCAAAATAAAACAAATGTATGCTCTCTCACTTACTTGATTGGATAAATGAAAGGATTGACAAATCTAAATGTTAATGATGGTGTGGAGGAATCAAAGATCTTATATGTTGCTGACAGGAATTTAAAACGTTACAACTACTTTAAAAAACTACAAGTTTGGAAATTTCTAATAAATTTAAACTTACATTTGTCCTGTGACAGAAATTAACCCTTCTAGGAATGTACCTAAGTAACATGCAAACAGATATCTACACAAAGACTTGTATAAATGTTTATAGCAGTTTTAATCCTAATAGCTAAGTCTAGAAACAAGCCAAATATACATCAGCATATAATGTATAAACAAATTGTCATGTATTCTTACAGTGGACTAATAGTGCATACTAATAGAGAATGAACTACATGTAAAAACATGAGTGAACTTGAAAAATATTATACCGAATGAAAAATGCCAGGTACAAAATCGTACATATTATATGATTCTATTTATACGAAAATCTCAAATAGACAATATCAAATATTTTAATAAAAATCAAAACAATGGTTTTCTGGAGGAGGTGTTTCAGAGAGCGATTTGGAAACAGTATGTACAATAAAACTTTCTGGGGTGATGGAAAAACTCTATCTTAGTATATTAGAATTATGAATTAAGGGAGTATATGACTTTGTTAATTAAACTCATGGAACTATACATTTATCATCTGTGACTTTTATTATATTCAAATTTTAAGGAATAATATATAAAGTTAATGTATGTAAGTATAAAAATAAATTCAAATATAAAGTATATAGAAAATAATAAAATATATTTTCTTATTTATTATACAGTATCAAAAAGAAACTTTTAATTCCATTCATAAGTCATCTTTCATATTCTAGACATATATTACTCAGGATAAACTCTCTTAAATTTAAACACAACCCATTTATGCAAATTGAACTCTGCAAAACTGGAGATTTATAAGTGTTCTGAGGAATTTTTCATCATTTCAGTTAATTCAATTTTCAAATTCCAATCCTTAGCACATTATTGAAACCAAACATTTAACCAGGACTCTTAACCTGGTGTGCTACAAATTCTGTCAAAATATGTCTGCTATTTACACAGGCCTCAAGAGTCCAATGAATAAAATCAATTCAATTTACAGTCTCATAAACCCATAAAAGACCCTCAAGTTTGTTATAGACAACAAATTCTCAGCAGGGTTACTCATTTTATACAACCACAAGCCATATAAATGTGGCTCTACCATGATACATGAATTAATTTTTAATATTTCATTGGGAACTTAATTGTATGTAGATGTATTTCAAAACCATGTAGCATTTCCTGACACATATTTTTCATACATAGATATTGGGGATTTGTTTATACCTATTAGTTAATCAAAATCTTGCAAGTGGATTTTTGTGCCTCATACTCCTGGAGATACTATGAAAAGTTTCCTTCACAATATAAACTAGGTAGGCTTTTGAAGGCAAACTTTGACCCTGTGTCCCATAAAAGCATTTCTGTTACCTTCTTATATAAATACCCAATAACATAATGAATCATAATATTAAATCTTATCAGTCTTTTAGCATCTCTTTGTGAGAATATGCGAGAAACCATTATTTTGCATATGAATTTGATATTACTTCATTGATTAGAGTCCACTCAGGGTATTTGCCATTGAAATTACAGGCCAAAGACCTTAACAAAGATGATTGTCCTATTTCTACACTTTTCTAGCTCATTGATGGTGATCACTAATCATCAAATCATATATCTCATTGTCAATAATGTAATTATTACATTAGGGAAGAAACATTTGCCTCCTTCTGTAGGAGGTTTTCGAGTTTTTTTGTTTGTTTGTTTTTTTGCGATACGCGGGCCTCTCACTGTTGTGGCCTCTCCCGTTGCAGAGCACAGGCTCTGGACACGCAGGCTCAGCGGCCATGGCTCATGGGCCCAGCTGCTCCGTGGTATGTGGGATCTTGCCAGACCGGGGCACGAACCCGTGTCTCCTTCATCGGCAGGCGGACTCTCAACCACTGCACCACCAGAGAAGCCCCACATTTTTTTTTAATAATTAGTAAAAGTTTATTTTGCATACACCAAAAATACAGCTTGCAAACTGGGAGCACTCAAACCAAAACATGGAATGAGGCTCAGGGTTATATTTTTATAAAGCTGGTTATATAGTGAAAAAATAGTACCATTTATTCTTCACAGTTGTTGGTTATAATGTTAGACTTTTCAGTGGTTACATCATATCAACCTTGGGAAACAGTTCAATTGCAAATCTACATTTTATAAGAAAGGAGGAACAAGTCATATCTTGAGGGTGTGTGTATGAAGAGGACAAAAGTTCATATAAATAAAAAAAGAAATCATGCCTTAACATATTTGCCTTGTGAGTTTGGGTGCATTTGACATTGGCCTGCCACTATAAAGGGAGAGAAAATTTATACTAAAAATTCAGAGAGGAACAAAGGCAGCACATTTTTAGGTGGGTGGGGCCACTGTTCCCAACCTGACTTGGCATCAAAGTAATCTAGAATGCTTTGCTAATTTGCAATTTCTTGACTCCAATATCAGGAGATATTGGTTCAATATGTGACTCTATGCAGCTCACCAACTCAAATTTAGGAACACCACCTTAGAATATAGGAAGCCATGATATTTTAGAGCCTAGAAAGAATGAAATTAAAAGGCATGTGCTTTAAATTTTGTAGCAGAGCCCTCTATTTGAAACATCAGGTAGAAGTTTTTACTCAGAAACTTACAGAATAGGGTCAGTGAGTTAGATATTTTTTCTTCCTTTTTTACAGTATCTTTATATACTTTTGATGTGAAAAATGACATAATTTACATGTCAATTGTAACATTTAGTAATATAGTGATTGTCTATAAACCCACCAAAGATAAACACAATCCTAAATCTTGTGTTTTCACTCAAAAAGAAAATGTTATTTATACAAGTTCTGTAAATATTTTGTAACATTGTAAATGGACTAGATCTTTTTAAATTCAATATTATGTTTCCAAGATTTTTTTCAGTGAAATATGCAGTAATATATCATATTCTGATGTAGAATATTCCACTGTGTGAGCAAACCTTAATTTAATTAAGCTTTCTCTGATAGTGGGACATTTGTGCTGTTTTCAGCCTTTTGTTATTATGAACATCACTGTAATAGACATTATATCCACATCTCCTGGTACTCATGAACTAATGTTTCTTTTGGACATACACCAAGGAGTGGAAATATGACCATGTTCAAATGAAGAAGATACTAACAAGTGTTTTTTTTTAAAACTTACATTTAATTCCCATTATCTCCAATAATCATCATTATCAGACTTCTTAGTAGTTTGCAAATCATACGTACTTTAAATGACATTTCACTGTGGTCTTAAATTAAATTTCCTTGGTAACTGAGAATGATTGAAAATAAGTTGCTTTTCATATACTGTGTTGTTTTTTCTTGTTGATTTGTGGCAGTTCTTTTTATTTTTTATTTATTGTTTTAAAAAATTATTTAATTTTGGCTGCATTGTGTCTTCATTGCTCAGGCAAGGTTTACTCTTCATTATGGTGCACAGGCTTCTCATTGCAGTGGCTTCTGTTGTTGCAGAGCATGGGCTCTAGGCTCATGGGCTTCAGTAGTTGTGGCACATAGGCTCAGTAGTTGTGGCACACGGGCTTAGTTTCTCCATGGCATGTGGGATCTTCCTGGACCAGGGCTCGAACCCGTGTTGCCTGCATTGCAAGGCAGATTCTTAACCACTGCACCACCAGGGAAGTCCCGTAGCAATTCTTTATATATTCTGCATACCAGTCTTGTGTTAGCTACATGTATTGCAAAAACCTCCCTGAGGCTTTTTTCACTTTATGGTGTTTTTGTTTTGTTTTCTATTTTTTAACTTTTATTAAGAAAAATTTAAATGCATAAAAAGTAAACTGAAGAACATAATGAACCTCTATGTGCCATCATCCAGCTTCAATGATTATCAATATGCTAACACTCTTACTTCATCTCTACTTCACCCACTCTCCACAAATGGCAAAAATGAAAGAAATACTTCAACAATGTTTATCCCTTAGATTAAGCATGATGTCCCAGCAAAATCAAAGGTATGAAAATACCATACTTCCCCATATGCACTTGGCTGGGTTTATTTGTTTGCCTTGGTTTGCTTTACTTTAAGGCAACCTGGCATGGTAACATTTCAGTATCACTACTTATTTCAAGATGTCATATGGATATTAAGAGAATTTTTGAATTTTTTATTTTTGGCTTTGCCACACAGCTTGCCAAAGGATCTTTCTCTGACCAAGGATTAAACCTGGGCCATGGCTGTGAAAGTGCTGAGTCCTAACCACTGGACTGCCAGGAATTCCTGATAATTTTTTTTTTTTTTTTTTTTGTGGTACGCAGGCCTCTCACTATTGTGGCCTCTCCCGTTGCGAAGCACAGGCTCTGGAAGTACAGGCTCAGTGGCCATGGCTCACGGGCCTAGCTGATCCGCGGCATGTGAGATCTTCCCGGACTGGGGCAGGAACCCGTGTCCCCTGCATCGGCAGGCGGACTCTCAACCACTGTGCCACCAAGGAAGCTCTCCTGATGATTTTTTTAAAGAAATAAAATTCATTCTGTATATTTGCTACAGAGACAGAAAAAGGGATATTTTAGAAGAAAATATTTTGTAATCCAATTTTTCCATATTATAATACAAGCAATAATTAAATAGCAGCTTGTAATATCTCTTACTAGTGTCTGTTTTGTGCAAAATTATGTCATTATGGCAAAACTATGGACTTTGTGAGATGTGAACATTAACCAAAGGTAGGCTTTTTTGGAGGCTATACGTACCAAGCTTTTACATGGTGAAAATTAAAGAATATGCACTGTAGATTTAGTTTTTAAAATTTTGTGAACAAGCTCTGCTTTCTGTTTATAATTAACATATATATGTAATTACTTTCTTCTCTTCCTGAGAAATACAGGTATCACCTCTGAAGTATTAATATTGAAATCCAGTAGAGAATTTACATTTTTAGTTATTTTAACTTCCATTATATTGCCAATTAAAGAGTTAACTCAATCACAAAGTATAATGTATGTGTTCCTTAAACCACTCAATGATTTTCTTAAGAAAAGTAATGTAGAGATACAGCACTAAGATGAAAAAGAAAAAGAAGAAGAAGAAGAAGAAGAGGAGGAGGAGGAGGAGGAGGAGGAGGAGGAGGAGGAAGGAGAACCTTAATCTAACTTTATAAAAATATTATTTCTCTGGATTACCAAGGACACAAAGCTCAACTACTAATGTTAATAAAGGTAATAAAAAGAATAAGATCCTAATAGTTGAAAATAATAATATATTGGTTGTTATTTAAAAGGCCTTGATATCAAAACGTTAGTTTTGAATAATAATTGATTCACAGGACCAAGGACTATGGAGGATGGAGATACGTGGAAGCATTTGATATGCTTGGCTTCCAATTTCACACTCAATGGGCAAAGAGCCAACATCATTTGGAAGCTCACTTTGAGAGTTCTGTATCACTAAAGTAGAAGCAATACATAGCTGGTCTACCTATCTGCTTATATTATATTTGGAAAGGACCATATTAATATTCTAAATTAATGCCATTACAGGACTACCCATCATATTACTAGACATTATATATTTATCTTTACTTTTTTTCCCTAAAATTCAACATGATTTTTTTTTAATGGATAGGAATGGTTTTGATTCACTTCACTATAAATAAGTGTTCTTTAACTACTTATGAGGTGAGATAATCTGCTGAAAACAGGCTCTCAGACAATGGAGAACAATACATCTGGATTTTTGCTGTCTGGGAATACATCAACAAACAAAAACAAAACAATCAAGCAAACAAAAAAATATATTATTTAACATTGTTTTTCTCAGAAGATATCAGCTAGTTTGAAAAATCTTTTGGTGTGTTTTTTCAACTAAATTTTCCTTTAGTACTCTAAACTGATTTTTGATTTTCATTTCTATATCACTGAGAGAGCCCTCAGACTGGAAGTCAGAAAATCCATGATGAAGTTTGTTTCTTTGTAATATGTATACACCTCTTATAATCATTTTTTTTCTCCTTTGTTTCACAGGTTTTTAAAATTTTTTATTGGAGTATAGTTGATTTACAATATTGCATTAATTTCTACTGTACAGCAAAGTGTACACATATATCCACTCATTTTTAGATTATTTTCCCATATAGATCATTACAGAGTATTGAGTATAGTTCTGTGTGCTATACAGTAGGTCCTTATTAGTTATCTATTTTATGTGTAGTAGTGTGTATATGTCAATCTTAATCTCTCAATTTATCCCACTCCCCTGCTTTCCTCCCTGGTAACTATAAGTTTGTCTTCTACATCTCTGACTCTATTTCTGTTTTGTAAATAAGTTCATTTGTACAATTATTTTAGATTCCACATATAAGCAGTATCATATGATATTCTCTTCTCTGTCTGACTTACTTCACTCAGTATGACAATCTCTAGGTCCATCCATGTTGCTGTAAATGGCATTATTTCATTCTTTTGATGGCTGACTAACATTCCATTGTATATATGTACCAAATCTTCTTTATCCATTCATCTGTCGATGGACATTTAAGTTGTTTCCATGTCTCAGTTACTGTAAATAGTGCTGCAATGAACATTGGGGTGCCTGTATCTTTTTGAATTATGTGTTTCCCCAGTACATGCCCAGGAGTGCTTTTTTCTGTCATTTGTCTCTAGGTGTTTTTTAATTTCCTCAGTGATCCATTAGTTGTTTAGTAACATTGTTTGTGTCTTTTCCAGTCTTTTTTTCCCTGTAGTTGATTTCTAATCTCATAGTATCATGGTCAGAAACGATGCTTGAAATGATTTCACTTTTCTCAAATTCACCAAAGCTTGATTTGCGGCCCAAGATGTGATCTATTCTGGAGAATGTTCTATGTGCACTTGAGAAGACAGGGTATTCTCCTGACTTCAGATGGAATGTCCTACAAATACCAATTAAGTCCATTTGGTCTAATGTGTCACTTAAGGCTTCTGTTTATGAATTTTCTGTTTGGATGATTTGTCCATTGGTGTTAGTGGGGTGGTAAATTGCTCCACTATTATTTTGTTATTGTCAAAGTCCACTTTTATGTCTGTTAGCATTTGCCTTATATACTAGGGGACTCCTATCTTGGGTGCATACATATTTACAATTGTTAAATCTTCTTCTTGGTTTGATCCCTTGATCATTATGTAGTGTCCTTCCTTGTTTCTTGTTAACAGTCTTTATTTTAAAATATATTTTGTCTGATATATGTATTGCTACTCCAGCTTTCTTTTGATTTCCATGTGCATGAAATATCTTTTTCCATCCCCTCACTTTCAGTCTGTATGTGTCCCTTGGTCCAAAGTGGGTCTCTTTTAGATAGCATATATATGGGCCTTGCTTTTGTAGCCAGTTGGCCAGTCTTTGTCTTTTTGTTGGCACATTTAATCCATTTACATTTAAGGTAATTATCAATATGTATGTTCCTATTGCCATTTTCTTAATTACTTTGGGTTTGTTTTTCTAGGTCTTTTTTCTTCCCTTCCTCTTTTCTCTCTTCCCTTGTGGTATAATGACCATTTTTAGTGTTGTGTTTGGGTTGCTTTTTCTTTTTTGTGTGTGTATCTATTGTATTTTTTTTGTTTTGCATTTCCCATGAAGTTTTGATATAGCACTCTATATATATACACGATTGTTTTAAGTTGCTGGTCTCTTAATTTCAAATGCAATTCCTATTTCCTGAAGTTGTACTCTCCTCTTCTCATGGTGCTTGTTTTTATATCATATTTGCATGTGGATGATTTCTTAGTTTTAGTCTATGTTTGCCTTTGCTAGTGAGCTTTCGTCTTTGTGATTTTCTTGTTTCTAGTTGTGGCCTTTTTTTTTCCCCTCCACCTATAGAAGTTCCTTTAGCCTTTTTTGTAAAGCTGGTTTGGTGCTGCTGAATTCTCTTAGCTTTTCTTGTCTATAAACCTTTTGATTTGTCTGTCAAATCTGAATAAGAACCTTGCTGGGTAGAGTATTCTTGTTTGTAGGTTTTCCTCTTTCATCACCTTAAACATACCATGCCACTCCCTTCTTGCCTACAGAGTTTCTGCTGAGATATCATCTGATAGCTTTATGGGACTTCCCTTGTATATTATTTGTTGCTTTTCCCTTGTTGCTTTTAATATTTTTTTGTCTTTAATTTTTGTTAGTTTGATTACTATGTATCTCAGTGTGTTCCTCCTTGGGTTTATCCTGTTTGGGACTCTCTGAGCTTGCTGGACTTGGGTGACTATTTCTTTCCCACGTTAGGGAAGTTTTTGGCTATAATCTCTTCACATATTTTCTTAGGTCCTTTCTCTCTCTCTGCTCCTTCTGGGATACTTATAATGTGAATTTTGGAGAATTTAATGATGTCCCAGAGGTCTCTGTGACTGTCCTCATTTATTTTCATTCTTTTTTCTTTATTCTGTTCTGTGGCAGTGATTTCCACCACTCTGTCTTCCAGCTCACTTATTCATTCTTCTGCCTTAATTATTCTATTTATTCCTTCTAGTGTATTTTTTATTTCTGTTATTGTGTTGTTCATCTGTTTTTTCCTTTACATCTTCTATCTCTTTGTTAAACATTTCTTGTATCTTCTCAGTGTGTGCCTCCATTCTTTTTCTGAGATTTTGTATCTCCTTTACTATCATTACTCTGAATTATTTTTTAGGCAATTGCCTATCTCCATTTCATTTAGCTGTTCTTCTGGGGTTCTATCTTGCTCCTTCATCTGCAATATACTTCTCTGTAGTCTCATTTTGTCTAACTTACTGTGTTTGTGGTCTCCTTTCTGCAGGCTGCAGGATCATAGTTCCTCTTATTTCTTTTGTTTGCTCCCTGGTGGGTGAGGTTGGTCCAGTGGCTTGTGCAGGCTTCCTGGTCTGAGGGACTGGTGTCTGCCCTCTGGTGGTTTGGAGCTGGGTCTTATCTCTCTGGTGGGTAGGGCCATGCCAAGTGTGTTTTGAGGTGGCTGTGAGCTTAGTAGGACTTTAAGCAGCCTGCCTGCTAATGGGTGGAGCTGTTTTCCTTTCTTGCTCATTGTTTGGCCAGAAGTGTTCCAGCACTGGAGACTTCAGGTCATTGGATGGGGCCAGACTTGGTGCCAAAACGGGGACCTCTGTGGAGTTCATACTGATTAATATTCCCTGGAGTCTCTGCTACCAGTGTCCTTGCCCCCACAGTGAGCTACAGCCACCCCCCACCTCCCCAGCAGACACTCCAAGACCCCTAGTTAGGTCTAGCCCATGTTCCTAATGAGGTACTGCTTTGTGCTTAGTCCCAGTGCATGTGAGACCTTGTTCGCATCCTCCAGAGTGGATTCTCTGTTTCCCTCAGTCCTGTGGAGCTCCTGCACTCAAGCCCTTCTGGTCTTCAAGGCTAAAATGCTCTGGGGGTTCCTCCTCTTGATGCCAGACCCTCAGACTGCCTTGGAGGGCTATTTTTATGTGGGGACATCTTTGTGTAACCTGCAGAAGTTTAATGTTTTTTAGTATGGATATCTGCCACCTCTTTCTTCAGGGTATGCTGTTATCGTTTTGATAGGGGTTTTTACTGGTGTTGTGTTGACCAGAGCCTGCCCTCGATATTGAGCAGGCCCTCCCCTTTACTCTGTGGTTGTCACTGCCTTGTCAGTGTGGGGTCTGCTCCTTAGTTGTTGGAGTAGAGGTCCCCAGATCTGTTTCTTAGCTGTGTTTTTGATTTGCTGTGCTAGGTAGGCAGGTTGGGAGCACTCCCACCCAGAGAAAAATCTCTGAGTGTTCTTCCTCTGGAGCTGTTTGCCTGTGAGAAAGCTCTATTGTGTCACCTTTTTCCTGTTTTGTGAGCTCACAAGTTACTCTGTTGTTGACACTGCTCTCAGCCTCACCTTAACCTGGGTATGCTGGCAATTGGCCCTGTTGTCTGTCCAGCATTGTTTTCACCAGGCCACTAGCATAGATCCACTGAAGTCAGGTCCCAGGATTGAAGTAACTGTGGATCTGGACCCACTGTTGGTACTATGGGGACAGCTCAGACTCTGACCTGGCCCAACCCCTGCTTGTACTTGCCCACAAAGTCCACAGCTGCTAAAGCTAGATCTGTGTCAGCTGTGGGAGCACTCCTTGTCTGTTCTGAATTTCTTCAGGCACTGATTTCTACCAAGCCAGTTGCAGGGGTTTAATTTGTGGTTCACACAGCTGCAAGAAGAGATTTCAGCTCTTCTTCTTTAGTCACACAGCCCCTGGGGCTCAGCTTTGCTTTCAGCCCCACCTCTACATATGGGCCATCTGCAGGCATCTGCTCCCCACCCAGGTGAGAGGGGGTGGAGGTGGCTAATGGGGGTGCAGGAGCCCACACTGGGAGTAGGGGGCAGAGGTGACACCTGACTGGGTCATGCTTACCCACCCAGGTGGGAGGAGGTGGAGGTGGTGGCTGTGGGTGCATGGGCCCACATATGTGGGAGCCCCTTCTAGTGCCTGCAGTGACAGGGAACTTCAAGTGGGGAGAGGCTGTAATGGCAACCCTGCCTTTCACGTGTCACTCAACAATAGTGCTTTGCTTCTATAGTGGTCCGGGTTTCCTCCATGAGTGTTCCCTGTTTCTGAGCTCCCCATTCCCATTCCCTCAGGGTATCTCCATGCAGCCAACAGCAGTCGTCTCCCTGGGTCTGCTTTCCAAACCCCATGTTCCAGCACCCACTCCCTATCCACACCAGCAGACACCTATCTCAGGCTGAGGCACACAGGGTTGTGGCACAGACAATCTGTGTAGGTCTTGCTCTGTCCCACACACCACAGACCAGGTGCTGTACTCTCTTCTGGACCCCCAAAGCTCCCCTTCTGTCTCAACTTATCTCCTCTCCAGTGAGGGAGCTTCCTTGGGTGAAAAAAACTCTCCTCTCCTTCAGCTCCCCCCACCAGGGTTGCAGGTCCCATCCCACTTCCTTTTTTCATTTTTTCCTTTTCTCTTTTGTCCTACCCAGTTACACGGGGATCTTGCTTGTCCTTTTGGGTGTCCGATGTCCTCTGCTAGTCTTCAGCAGGTGCTCTGTAAGGACTGTCCCATTTGTAGATGTTTTGATGCATTTGTGTTGAGAGGTGAATGCCATGTCCTCCAACTCCACCATCTTGACCCCTCCCCCATATTTTTTTCTTATATGTAGCAAAAACATTTTTAGTGAGATCAAATCTAAGAATATTTTCTAAGATTTTGCTATTATATATACTTTCTCATGCTCTCATTAAGGATCTCTAACATAGTTGATCTTTAAGCCATTGGATACCAAGAGAAAAGTACAATAATTGCTCCAAAAGAATCTGGGGAATTTCAAATCAAATAGGAAAATCTGTCTTTTCTAATATTTTGAGCCAATATTCTTATCTTGTTTCTATAGTTTGATTTAAATCAGAGAAATTCTAAGGATACAACTACATACGTATAGAGAAGTAAAGAATGAAGTCAGTTTTGGAGACTTCAAGGCAAAAGGGCTTTTTAAAATTATCTTGATGACAATAACAATGGAAATAATGAAAGGAATGTTTTAAACAGGTATTTAGCTGTTACTACAAAGCTACAGTAATCAAGGCAGTATGGTACTGGCACAAAAACAGAAAGATAGGTCAATGGAACAGGATAGAAAGCCCAGAGATAAACCCACACACATATGGACACCTTATCTTTGATAAAGGTGGCAGGAATGTACAGTGGAGAAAGGACAGCCTCTTCAATAAGTGGTGCTGGGAAAACTGGACAGGTACATGTAAAAGTATGAGATTAGATCACTCCCTAACACCATACACAAAAATAAGCTCAAAATGGATTAAAGACCTAAATGTAAGGCCAGAAACTATCAAACTCTTAGAGGAAAACATAGGCAGAACACTCTATGACATAAATCACAGCAAGTTCCTTTCTGACCCACCTCCTAGAGTAATGGAAATAAAAACAAAAATAAACAAATGGGATCTAATGAAACTTCAAAGCTTTTGCACAGCAAAGGAAACCATAAACAAGACCAAAAGACAACCCTTAGAATGGGAGAAAATATTTGCAAATGAAGCAACCGACAAAGGAGTAATCTCCAAAATTTACAAGCAGCTCATGCAGCTCAATAACAAAAAAACAAATAACCCAATCCAAAAATGGGCAGAAGACCTAAATAGACATTTCTCCAAAGAAGATATACAGACTGACAACAAACACATGAAAGAATACTCAACATCATTAATCATTACAGAAATGCAAATCAAAACTACAATGAGATATCATCTCACACCAGTCAGAATGGCCATCATCAAAAAAATCTAGAAACAATAAATGCTGGAGAGGGTGTAGAGAAAAGGGAACACTCTTGTACTGCTGGTGAGAATGTGAATTGGTTCAGCCACTATGGAGAACAGCATGGAAGTTCCTTAAAAAACTACAAATAAAACTACCATATGACCCAGCAATCCCACTACTGGGCATATACCCTGAGAAAACCATAATTCAAAAATAGTCATGTACCAAAATGTTAATTGCAGCTCTATTTACAATAGCCCGGTGATGGAAACAACCTAAGTGCCCATCATTGATGAATGGATAAAGAAAATGTGGCACATATATACAATGGAATATTACGCAGCCTTAAAAAGAAATGAAACTGAGCTATTTGTAATGAGGTGGATAGACCTAGAGTCTGTCATACAGAGTGAAGTAAGTCAGAAAGAAAAAGACAAATACCGTATGCTAACATATATATATGGAATTTAAGAAAAAAAATGTCATGAAGAACCTAGGGGTAAGACAGGAATAAAGGCACAGACCTACTGGAGAACGGACTTGAGGATATGGGGAGGGGGAAGGGTGAGCTGTGACTGGGCGAGAGAGAGTCATGGACATATACACACTAACAAATGTAGTAAGGTAGATAGCTAGTGGGAAGCAGCCTCATAGCACAGGGATATTGGCTCAGTGCTTTGTTACTGCCTGGAGGGGTGGGATATTGAGGGTGGGAGGGAGGAAGACGCAAGAGGGAAGACATATGGGAACATATGTATATGTATAACTGATTCACTTTGTTATAAAGCAGAAACTAACACACCATTGTAAAGCAATTATACCCCAATAAAGATGTTAAAAAAAAATAGTGTGTGTGTAGGGAGAGGGAGTGTGTATTCATTATACCTGTAAAGAATATGCACTGAACAAAACTGTTCTTATTTATTTATTATTCATTCATCATTCATTGACATAAGATGTTGAGAGAGAAAAATGTTTTTTTCTCAATTTAAAAGTATTACTTAATAGTTATGATACAATGATTATATCCATAAAAGCTAATATATTTTAGCTAGCATGTCCTAAAGTAAGTTCCAATGAACTTGGAAATTTAATAAATATTATCTGATAAATGGATTTGTTTCATATGTATTTGGGAAATGCTTGGTTAAATAGGCATAAACACGTTTCTTTAATGGAATACTTAATAAGATCTTTTATATTCTAATCTGCATTGTAAAAGTGCAAGAGTAGCATAAATAAGATGAACGAGGAAACATTTTATTCAGAGAACTTCACTGGATAACTAATTCCTGAATATACTTTGGTGGACTTTATGTAAACTGTCTGCACCAACTGAAAATTTAGTATCAATTATCTCATTAGAATAGATAAATTTTTAGAGGCAAAACCCTAGAAAACATGATAAATACGTATAAGAATGTTAGTTTGGTGGACAAATACTCTGCCTCTCCCCACCTTCTCCCCAGCCCCACAACAAACCTAATATGTGTTGTTTAAAAGATAGGTTTTGATGTACTTATGGGCACCAAAAAAATAAAGATCTCCAATGTATAAAATAAACATAGGGGGAACAAAAAGTACAAGCTGAAACCTCAGTATGAAGAGTGAGTATACACAAAAAGAAGTTTATCATCCATACTCTTTTGAGGAGACAAGACCTCTGGCCTCATGAAGGTGGACAAGCTGAGCTTGAGATTTTCAGTTTAGGGCTGGCAACTTGGAAGGGTGGCAGGATAGTCCATGGTCTGGACCCGACAGAAGCTAAACCCTATTCTCTCTAGAGAAAAGCACCAGCTTTCCCTTTGATTAAGTATTATTAATCAAAAATTTAAAACCAAGCAAGTCATTATGAGTGAGAGTCAAACAACAAACAAGAGATTTAGAGATATCAAAGATTACAGACATTGGGGCAAATATAAAATATAAATAAATATTAATGAAACTTTAAAATAAATTCTGTAACAAATAAGTGAACAATAAGACATTATGTAAATGGAAAAGGCATGTTTGAAAAAAGAAACAAGGGTAAACTTACAAAAATATAAAATTAAATTAAAAAAAATCACAGGCTGGATTAAGCTAGTTATTAGTCATATTAAAAAAAAAACACCTAAAGACCTGTAATAACATGGATGGACCTTGAGGGCATAATGCTAGAGAAAGACAAATACTGTAGGATTTCACTTATATTTGGAATCTAAAAACAAAACAAAAGAAAAAAACTCATAGAAGAAGAGATCAGATTTGTGGTTACCAGAGGTAGAGATTAGGGGATGGGGGAATTGAAGGAAAGTCATCAAAAGGCACAAACTTCTAGTTACAAGATAAATAAGTACTAGAAATATAACATACAAAATGATGACTATAGTTAACACTGCTATATGATATTTATGAAAGTTGTTAAGAGATTAAATCCTGAGTGCACTCATCACAAGGATTTTTTTTTGCTTTTTTGTTATTGTATCTATATAAGATGATAGACGCTAATTAATTATTACAGTAATCATTTCACAATATATGTAAGTCAAACCATTATACTGTACCACTTAAACTTGTACAGTGATGCAAGTCAATTATATCTCAAAAAAATGAGAAAAGTATAAAGAAAATTAAGGACCTGAATGATATCTGAAGAAATTAACCCAAATGTAACATTGAGAGACAAGTAGATGGGAAATATAAAAATTTAAGAAATATGAATGATAGGATGGTAAGGAATACTGTTGGTATAATTAAAGTCGCAGAAGGAAAGAGATAGATTGATGACATGCAAAATTCAACTAGAAATTGCCTAAGACTTTTGTTGAAGTGATTAAAACATATATTCACTGATAGGAAAACACAATGTATACTAAGATAGTAAAGGATATTAATTACATAACTAGACATATTGTCATGAAACTGCAAAATATTAAGGAAAAAAAATTATAAAAGTTGTCAAAGACTGAGGATTGAAGCTTAGAAAGCAATAATAATTACACTGACAACAAACATCTCCACCAAAATAATGTCAATCAGAAGACACTGCTCAAAAGTGCAGAGAGTTTTATAGTTTCTGGCTTTACATTTAGGTCTTTAATCCATTTTGAGCTTATTTTTGTGTATGGTGTTAGCGAGTGATCTAATCTCATACTTTTACATGTACCTGTCTAGTTTTCCCAGCACCACTTATTGAAGAGGCTGTCCTTTCTCCACTGTACATTCCTGCCTCCTTTGTCAAAGATAAGGTGACCATATGTGCGTGGGTTTATCTCTGAGCTTTCTATCCTGTTCCATTGATCTATCTTTCTGATTTTGTGCCAGTACCATACTGCCTTGATTACTGTAGCTTTGTAGTATAGTCTGAAGTCAGGGAGACTGATTCCTCCAGCTCCATTTTTCGATCTCAAGATTCCTTTGGCTATTAGGGGTCTTTTGTGTTTCCATACAAATTGTAAAATTTTTTGTTCTAGTTCTGTGAAAAATGCCAGTGGTAGTTTGATAGGGATTGCATTACATCTGTAGATCTCTTTGGGTAGTAGAGTCATTTTCACAATGCTGATTCTTCCAATCCAAGAATATGGTATATCTCTCCATCTATTTGTATCATTGTTAATTTCTTTCATCAGTGTCTTATAATTTTCTGCATACAGGTCTTTTGTCTCGAGGAAAACGTAGGCAGAACACTCTATGACATAAATCACAGCAAGATCCTTTTTGACCCACCTCCTAGAGAAATGGAAATAAAACCAAAAATAAACAAGTGAGACCTAATGAAACTTCAAAGCTTTTGCACAGCAAAAGAACCCATAAACAACACCAAAAGACAACCCTCAGAATGGGAGAAAATATTTGCAAATGAAGCAACTGACAAAGGACTAATCTCCAAAATTTATAAGCAGCTCATGCAGCTCAATAACAAAGAAACAAATAACCCAATCCAAAAATGGGCAGAAAACCTAAATAGACATTTCTCCAAAGAAGATACACAGACTGCCAACAAACACATGAAAGAATGCTCAACATCATTAATCATTAGAGAAATGCAAATCAAAACTACAATGAGATATCATCTCACACCAGTCAGCATAGCCATCATCAAAAAATCTAGAAACAATAAATGCTGGAGAGGTTGTGGAGAAAAGGGAACACTCTTGCACTGCTGGTGGGAATGTGAATTGGTTCAGCCACTATGGAAAACAGTATGGAGGTTCCTTAAGAACTACAAATAGAACTACCATATGACCCAGCAATCCCACTACTGGGCATATACCCTGAGAAAACCATAATTCAAAAAGAGTCATGTACCAAAATATTCATTGCAGCTCTGTTTACAATAGCCTGGAGATGGAAACAACCTAAGTGTCCATCATCAGATGAATGGATAAGGAAGATGTGTCACATATATATAATGGAATATCACTCAGCCATAAAAAGAAATGAAATTTTGCTATTTGTAATGAGGTGGATGGACCTAGAGTCTGTCATACAGAGTGAAGTGAGTCAGAAAGAGAAAGACAAATACCATATGTTAACACATATATATGGAATTTAAGAAAAAATAATGTCATGAAGAACCTCAGGGTAAGAAAAGAATAAAGACACAGACCTACTAGAGAATGGACTTGAGGATATGGGGAGGGGGAAGTGTAAGCTGTGACAAAGTGATAGAGTGGCATGGACATATATACACTAACAAACATAAAACATGTAGCTAGTGGGAAGCAGCCACATAGCACAGGAAGATCAGCTCAGTGCTTTGTGACCACCTAGAGGGGTGGGATAGGTAGGGTGGGAGGGAGGGAGATGCAAGAGGGAAGAGATATGGGAACATATGTATATGTATAACTGATTCACTTTGTTATAAAGCAGAAACTGATACACCATTGTAAAGCAATTATACTCCAATAAAGATGTAAAAAAACAAAAAAGTGTAGAGAAAATAAATATAAGATTAAAATTGTGTCCTCAAGAAAAATATCATTCAGGAAGAAGAACTAAATAAATACATTTTCAAACAAACTTAAAACTTATTTTAGGACTTCCCTTTCTGTCCAGTGGTTAAGACTCCACGCTTCCAGTGCAGGGGACACAGTTTCGACCCCTGGTCAAGGAACAAAGATCCCACATGTCATGTGGCATGCCCAAGAAAATTAAAAAAAAAAAGATTTTATCTCCAACTGACCTATTGTGAAATATTTTCAAATGGTTGCATTGTAAGAAGAAGGAAAATTCACCTAAAAAAAAATCTGTGAAAAAGAAAGGATAGTGATCAAAAAAAAAAAAAAAAGGATTTTCAGAGAATTTTAAGACAATTTTTCAGTATAAAAGAATAAAAATAAGGTTTTATTTTTCTTAGAAAAATTTTCCTAAGGAAGTTTTTAAAAAATAAAAATTAATCTTATACACTAGAGAAAGTAATATGTAAGTCATGAGTTTAAATTTGAGTTAAAGAAGTTTGAAGACCTATTTTATGACAGAGATATTAAGGTATTATCATCAGATTTGTTATATATATATATATATATATATATATATATATATAGTGAAATGTCATGGATAAAGAGACAGAAATAAGGTATATAACTCCCAATTAAATAGAAGCATTCACAAAAAAGAACTGAAAAATACCAAAAAGCAAGTAAAATTCAATATAAAAAGCAGAAATGAAGAAAAGAAACAGATATAGAAAATTAATTTAAAAAAGCAAAAAGTAATATGTTAGAGCAATTCCAAATGCTTTATTTCCCATAAAAGTAAATGGTCAGAAATAATCATACTTAAATATACCTATGAGGCTGAAATAATTAGATTTAAATATACCTATAAGCTATATGAAATAGGAATATACATCCAAAATTATGGATGAAATATAGAGATTGAAAAGGAATTGGTTAAGTTTTTTATATAAGTAAAATTTATATATTTATAAAACATATCCAATATTATATAACCAAAAGAAAGTGAAGGTAATTACTTTAATATCAGACATATTAGAATTTCTGAGAAAACACTGTTAGTGAGAGGGAATGTCACTTTATGTAGCAGGCAGAATAATGGACCCCAAAGATGTTCACATCCTAATCCCTAGAGCACATGAACATGTTAAACGACATTGTAAAGGGGACTTTACACATGTAATTAAGGTAGGGAGATTATTCTGGATTATCCAGGTTGACTCAGTATAGTCACATGAGTTCTTAAAAGTGGAGAAACTTCTTGGGTTGGAACTAGAAGAGGTATGTGACAGAAAAGAAGGCATAAAAGGAGTTCAGAGAAATTTGAAGCATAGGAAGATCTCAAACTACCATTGCTGATTTTGAAGATGAAGAGGCAGTGTCAGGGAATGTGGATGGCCTCTAGATGCTGAGAATAAACACTGATAGATAGCAAAGGAACAGGAATGTCAGTCCTATCACTGCAATAATAGCACAGAAAAGAAGAACAAATAAAGCTATATGAGTAATGGTGCTATGTCTCACTAGAATTAAATTATAAATCAGAAGCAGATTCTGATAAATTAGAGACATATGTTAAGCCTTAGGGCAAACCTTAAGAAAATAACGTAAAAGTATCCTGAAATCATTAAATGATTTAAAATGTTACAATATTAAATACTATTTAATACAAAAGAAAGCAGTAATGGAGTAAAAGAGAAAAAAAAAAAAACTCGAGACATACTGAAAAACCAAAAACTGATAGATGTAAATCCAACTATATCAATAATAACATTAAATGTGAATGAATATAAAATACAAGGGCAAAGATTGTCAGACCTGATTTAAAAAACAAACAAGATTTAATTGTATGTTTTCTAAAGGAGACTCACTTTAGATTCAAAGATACAAATAACTTGAGAGTAAAATGATAGAAAATATACATAATATAAGAAGACACCAAAAAGAGCTGAACTGAATATATTTATATCAGGCAAAATAGACTCTAAATTAAAAAAAAATACTACAACAGATAAAGAGGGACAATTATTAATAATGAAATGTTCAATTCATTAGGAAGGTCTCTTTATCTTCCTCAGTTTTAAATATCATTGTCTTGGTTATCAGAGGGTGTTAGATTTTTGATTTTATTATCGTATATGATTTGGAAAACTGATTAGAAAATAAGATCTATTTTAATTTCTCATATTTCTGCCTTTTTCTTTCTTGCCCCAACATTCCTTCATTTAGCATTTCTTGCCTGTCTGAAGAACTTTCTTTAGTCATCTTTAAGAGTATGTCTGCCAGCAACACATTTTTTAGTTTCCCTTCATCTGAGAATATTTTACTTCCCCATTATTTCCCATAGGATAATTTCATTGAATATAGAATTCACAGTTGACAATTATTTCAGCATCGGAAAAATATTGTGTTTTTCACCCTCCCTGCACTAGAATATTTGCAGCAGAGGGGAGTGCTGAAGCAAGAGTGACCCGTGCACATACAGCAGTTCAATGTGCTGCCTTGTAGGCGTCTGCATCTCTGCTCAGATGCAGCCCATGTTCGAATGTTTTCCCAACCATGGATGCCCCAGATCCAGTGCCATGCTGTGGTGAGGAATGAATGGGGCCAGAGTGTTTCCTCAGCTTGGGCTGTGGTGCAGAGCGAGGTGGTCACAGTAAACCCAGCAGCCCCTAGTGTGGACCTCTCTCTACTCTGCCTTGGGGACAAGACTGCTTTGTTTCTCACAGCTGATAACTGTCCCAAGCCTCCACAACTCCTAATCTATTTTGGAACTGCTTAGCAAAGGAGGCAGGACCTGTGTGTATTTTCTGTATGTGTGGCAGAGTGTGAGCTGTGGCGGAGTGGCTGTGGTCAGAAAATGAGCTGCTTCTAGGGTGTTGCTGGAATATGTACCAACAACTGTTGCCACTGCCCCACCTGGGCTCTGCCCCAGGACTAGTTGCTTCTATGTCTCATGGCCAAGTCTTTTCCTAGTCCTGGTATCCTCAAATCGTGTGCTGAGCTGTGGTGTGTTGTAAGTGGGGCTGGAGTGTTCACTCAGCTAGGGCTGGGGCCTGAGGTGTAGCAGGTACAGGAAATCCAGCAGCTGCAAGGGCAGACCTCTCTTTGCCTGGCCTCTTGGTCAAGCCAATGTGTGCACAGAGTTCATTAGCAGAGTCCAAGCTTCTCCAGCCTTTCTATCTGATTCAGTGGTCCTCCAACCAGCCAGGACCCCAGGACTGGGCCAACCCATCTGTGTCTCAATCTGCTCACTCCACAGGATGGGTGCCCACTCATGCAATTTTCATTTTCCTCTGAGTCCCCTCCCAGGGGCCCAGATCTCAATCTGATAGCTTTTCTCCCCTTCCTACCATATTATGTGTGTATCTTTCTTACTGCCTTGGTGGTACAGGAATCCTTCTGTCATTTCCAGTTAGTTTTCAGTAAGAATTGTTCCACATGTAGATGTATTTTTGATGTGTTCACCAGTGAAGGTGAGTTCCATGTCTTCTTACTCTACCATCTTGATCTCCCTCATTAGCATAATGTTTTTGTTAGCATCTATAAATTCCATGAGGGGAAGTTGAAACCACAAATTTGATAAGCCTTCCTGAATCATTTTTTATTAATACTATTATGGGATTTTTTAAGGCTAGCCAGTACATTTCTTTGTATGCAATTTTTAATTTGGTCTTTCCATAGATGCCAATAAAACAGCTATTTATGGTGAGAGCTGTCAAAAACTTACCAATTTAGAAGCTTTTCCAATTTAAAGAATCCATTGTCTGGCCATTGACTAGTAGGAGCATAATAGCAATTCTAACCATAAACTTCTTTATTGATTAACTATGGATGCAAGAGGCATCTCCAAGAGAGTACAGCCCTCATAAGCTTAAGAGAGGTAACTTCCAGAGTTAGAATATGAAGGGCTCTGTTTTTTTGTTTTCTTTTACGGTTTTTGTTTGTTATTAAAATTTAGTTCATGTACATAATTATTTTATATTCAGGTGTACTAAATAGTGATTTGACTTTTGCATACATTATGGACTAATCACCACACGAAGTCTAGTAACCATCTGTCTCCATGAAAAGTTACTACAATATTATTGACCGTATTCCTTATGCTATATATCACATACTCATGGCTTATTTATTTTCTAATTGGAGGTTTGTGCCTTTTAATCCCCTTCTCCTTTTTAATCCCACATCTCCTCTTCCTTTTTTAGCCATTCATTTTTACTATTTGTCTATGAATCCATTTTTGGTGTTTTTTGTTTGTTTGTTTGTTTTGTTTGTTAGATTCCACATATAAGTGAGATCATATGATATTTTTACTTCTGTGTCTGACATTTCACTTAGCATAATACCCTCCATTCATGTTTTCAAAAATGACAAATTTCCATATTTTTGTAGCTGAAAAATATTCCATTATATTATCCATCTACATTATCCATTCATCTATTCTAGTGATGGACACTTAGGTTGCTTCCATATCTTGGCTACTGTAAATAATGCTGCAATGAGCATCGGGGTGCCTGTATCATTTTGAATTAGTGTTTATGTTTTCTTCAAGTATATCCTAAATACTGAAATTGCTAGATCATATGGCAGTTCTACTTTTAATTTTTGTGAAGAAAACCTGTTCTGTTTCCATAGTAGCTGCATCAATATACAACCTCACCAATAGTGCAGGAGCATTCCCCTTTCCTCCTCATCCTCACTAGCACTAGTTATTTGTTGTCTTTTTGATTACACCCATTCTAACATGTGTAGGAGATATTTCACTGTGGTTTTAAATTGTATCCCTCCCCACAATGATTAGTGATGTTGAGCGTACATTTCACCTATCTTTTGGCCATCTGTATATCTTCTTTGGAAAAATGTTTATTCAGTTCTTTCCATTTTTTATTTGGGTTGTTTGTCTTTTTGATGTTGAGTTGTATGAGTCCTTTGTACATTTTAGATATTAATCATTAATCAGCTATATTGTTTGCTAATATATTCTTCCATTCAACATCCTGTCTTTTCATTTTGTTAATAGTTTCTTTTCCTATGGCAAGGTTTGATGTAGTTAAATTTGTTTATTTTTGCCTTTGTTTTCCTTGCATGAAGACACATATCCAAAAAACAATATTGCTAAGAAAAATGTCAAAGAGTGTACTCCCTGTTTTCTTCCAAAAGTTTTATAATTTCAAGTCTTACATTTTGTCTTTAATCAATATTGATTTTACTTTTGTATATGATGTGAGGAAAGTTGTCCAGTTAGATTTTTTTGCATGTAGCTGTCCAGTATTCCCAACACCATTAATTGAAATGGCTATCATTTTTCCATTGTAGAGTCTTCCTCCTTTACCATAGATTAATTGACCATGTAAGTGTAGGTCAATTTCTGCGCTCTCTATTCTGTTCCATTGACATATGTGTCTGTTTATCAATTTTGTTTATTTTTTCAAAAAAGACAAGTCTAGCTTCACTGATCTTTTCCATTATCTTTTTGTCTCCATTTCATTCATTTATGCTCTGATTTTTATAATTTCTTTGTATTAACTTTGAATTTTGTTTGTTCTTCCTTTTCTAGCTCTTTTAGGTGTAAGGTTAGATTCCTCTTTGGAGATTTTTCTTGTTTCCTAAAGTAGGCTTGCATTGCTATAAAATTCCCTCTTAGAACAGTTTTGCTGTATCCCATAGATTTTGGATTGCTGTGTTTCTGTTTTCATTTGTCTCCAGGTGTCTTTAATTTCCTTTTTTAAAAAATATTTTTCAATGATATATAAGTTGTTTAGTAGCGTGTTGTTAGACTCTCTGAGTTTATGGGTTTTTTGCAGTTTTCTTTCTTGTAGTTTATTTCTAGTCATACACTTGTGGTTGGAAAAGATGTTTAGTATGATTTCAGTCATCTTAAATTTACTGAAACGTTTTCGTGATCTGACATGTGATCTATCCTGGAGAACATTCCATGTGCACTTGAAAAGAATGAGTATTCTTTTCTTTTTTTTTTTTTTGCATAAAATGTTCTATATATATATATAGATAGATAAATAAATTCCTTCTGCTGTAATGTGTCATTTAAGCCACTGTTTCTTCGTTGATTTCTGCCTGGATGATCTCTCCCATTGATGTAAGTGAGGTGGTAAAGTTCCCTACCATTATTGTATTGCTGTCAATTTTTGCTTTTACATTTGTTAATAATTGTTATATGTATTTCCATGTTCCAATTTTGCTTGTTTGTATATTTACAATTGTTGTATACTTTGGATGGGTCAATGCCTTTATCATTATGTAATGCCCTTATTTATCACTTGTTTCAGTCTTTTCTTGAAAGTCTGTTTTCACTGATATAAATAATGTTACACCAAATTTCTTTTTGTTTTGATTTTTATAGTATACCATTTTCACCCTTGCTCTTTCAGTCTGTTGTGTATCTTTAGATCTGAAGTGACTCTCTTTTAGGATATATATATATATATATAGATAGATAGATAGATAGATAGATATAATCTTTCATTTTTATCCACTTAGCTACTATGACTTTTTTTACACCTTTATTGGAGTATAATTGCTTTACAATGCTGTTACTTTCGGCTGTATAACAAAGTGAATCAGCTAGATGTATACATATATCCCCATATACCCTCCCTCTTGAGCCCCCCTCCCACACTCCCTATCCCACCCATCTAGGTGGTCACAAAGCACCGAGCTGATCACTCTGTGCTGTGCAGCTGCTTCTCACTAGCTATCCATTTTACATTTGGTAGTGTATATATGTCAATGCTACTCTCTCACTTCATCCCAGCTACCCTTCACCCTCCCCGTGTCCTCAAGGCCATTCTCTATGTCTGCATCTTTATTCCTGTCCTGCACCTAGGTTCATCAGAACATTTCTTTTTTGATTCCATATATATGTTTTGGCATACAGTATTTGTTTTTCTCTTTTGACTTACTTCACTCTGTATGACAGACTCTAGGTCCATCCACCTCACTACAAATAACTCAATTTTCTTCCTTTTTATAGTTGAGTAATATTCCATTGTATATATGTGACACATCTTCTTTATCCATTCATCTGTCAATGGACACTTAGGTTGCTTCCATGTCCTGGCTATTGTAAATAGTGCTGCAATTAAAATTTTGATACATGTCTATTTTTGAATTATGGTTTTCTCAGGGTATATGCCCAGTAGTGGAATTGCTGGGTCATATGGTAGTTCTATTGTTAGCTTTTTTTTTTTTTTTTTTTTTTTGTGGTACGTGGGCCTCTCACTGCTGTGGCCTCTCCCGTTGTGAAGCACAGGCTCCAGACGTGCAGGCTCAGCGGCCATGGCTCAAGGGCCCAGTCGCTCCATGGCATGTGGGATCTTCCTGGACCGGGGCACAAACCCATGTCCTCTGCATCGGCAGGCGGACTCTCAACCACTGCGCCACCAGGGAAGCCCTATTGTTAGCTTTTCAAGGAACCTCCATACTGTTCTCCATAGTGGCTGTATCAATTTACATTCCGACCAACAGTTCAAGATGGTTCCCCTTTTCTCCACACCCTTTCCATCATTTATTGTTTGTAGATATTTTGATGATCAACATTCTGATACCGCATTGTGGTTCTGATTTGCATTTCTCTAATGATAAGTGATGTTGACCATCCTTTCATGTGTTTGTTGGCAATCTGTAGGTCTTCTTTGGAGAAATGTCTATTTATGTCTTCTGCCTATTTTTGGATTGGGTTGTTACATTTTTTTGATATTGACCTGCATGAGCTGCTTGTATATTTTGGACATTACTCCTTTGTCAGTTGCTCTGTTTGCAAATATTTTCCCCCATTCTGAGGGTTGCCATTTCATTCTGTTTATGGTTTCCTTTGCTGTGCAAAAGCTTTTAGGGTTCATTAGGTCCAATTTGTTTATATTTGTTTTTATTTGCATTTCTCTAGGAGGTGGGTCAAAAAGGATCTTGCTGTGATTTTTATCATAGAGGTTTCTGCCTAGGTTTTCCTCCAAGAGTTTTATAGTGTCTGGCCTTACATTTAGGTCTTTAATCCATTTTGAGTTTATTTCTCTGTATGGTGTTAGGAAGCATTCTAATTTCATTATTTTACATGTAGCTATACAGTATTCCCAGCACCACTTATTGAAGAGTCTTTTATCCATCATATGTTCTTGCCTCCTCTGTCAAAGATAAGTTGACCATATGTGTGTGGGAATATCTCTGGGCATTCTGTCCTTTCCATTGATCTATATTTCTGTTTTTGTGCCAGTACCATACTGTTTTGGTTACTCTAGCTTTGTAGTATAGTCAAGTCAGGAAGCCTGATCCTTCCAGTTCTGTTTTTCTTTCTCAAGATTGCTTTGGCTATTAGGAGTCTTTTGTGTTTCCATACAAATTGCGAAATTTTTTTGTTCTAGTTCTGTGAAAAATGCCATTGGTAGTTTGATACTGATCTCATTGAATCTGTAGATTGCTCTGGGTCATATAGTTATATTTCACAATGTTGATTTTTCCAATCCAAGAACATGGTGTATCTCTCCATCTGTTTGTATCATCTTTAATTTCTTTCAGCAGTGTCTTATAGTTTTCTGCATACAGGTATTTTGTCCCCTTAGGTAGGTTTATGCCTAGGTATTTTATTATTTTTGTTGCAATGGTAATTGGGTGTGTTTCATTAATTTCTCTTTCAGATTATTCATCATTAGTGTATAGGAATATAAGAGATTTCTGTGCATTAAATTTATATCCTACTACTTTAACAAATTCATTGAATAGTTCTAGCAGTTTTTTAGTAGCATCCTTAGGATGCTCTCTGTATAGTATCATGTCATCTGCAAACTGTGACAGTTTTATTTCTTTTCAGATTTGGACACCTTTTATTTCTTTTTCTTCCCTGATTGCCATGGCTAAAACTTCCAAAACTATGCTGAATTATAGTGTTGAGAGTAGGCATCCTTGTCTTGCACCTGATCTTAGAGGAAATTGTTTCAGTATTTACCATTGTGACCAATGTTGTTGGTGGGTTTGTCATATATGGCCTTCATTATGTTGCTATAGGTTCCCTCTATGGTCACATTCTGGAGACTTTTTATCATCAGTGGGTGTTGAATTTTGTTGAAAGCTTTATCTGCATCTATTGAGATTATCATATGGTTTTTATACTTCATTGTGAATATGGTGTATCACATTGATTTTTTTTTTTTTTTTTGTATATTGAAGAACCCTTGCATTCCTGGGATAAACCACACCTGATCATGGTGTATTATCCTTTTAATGTGCTGTTGGATTCTGTTTGCTAGCATTTTTTTAAGGATTTTTGCATCTATATTCGTCAGTGATATTGGTCTCTAGTTTTCTATTTTCGTGAACCTCTTTGTCTGGTTTTGGTATCAGGGTGATGGTGGCCTCAAAGAATGGGTTTGGGGGTGTTCCTCCCTCTGCTATATTTTGGAAGAGTTTGAGAAGGATAGGTGTTAGCTCTTCTCTAAATGTTTGATAAAATTCAACTGTGAAGCCATCGGGTCCTAGGCTTATTTTGATTGGAAGGTTTTTAATCACTGTTTCAATTTCAGTGCTTATGATTGCTCTGTTCATATTTTCTATTTCTTCCTGGTTCAGCCTTGGAAGTTTGTACTTTTCTAAGAATCTGTCCATTTCTTCCACGTTCTCCATTTTATTGGCATATTGTTGCTGGTAGTAGTCTCTTATGATCCTTTGTATTTCTTCAGTGTCTGTTGTTACTTCTTTTTCATTTATAATTCTGTTGATTTGAGTCTTCTCCCTTTTTTTGTTGTTGAATCTGGCTAATGGCTTATCAATTTTCTTTATCTGCTCAAAGAAGCAACTTTTCGTTTTTTTGATCCTTGCTATTTTTTCCTTCATTTTTTCCCATGTATTTCTGATCTGATCTTTATGATTTCTTTCCTTCTGATAACTTTGTTTTTTTTGGTTGTTGTTGTTATTTTTCTCTAGTTGCTTTAGGTGTAAGGTTAGGTTGTTTATTTGAGATTTCTCCTGTTTCTTGAGGTAAGGTTATATTGCTATAAGCTTCCCTCTTTGAACTGCTTTTGCTGAATTTTATAGGTTTGGGTTGTCGTGTTTTCATTGTTATTCGTTTCTACGTATTTTTTTGATTTCTTTTTTGATTTCTCCAGTGATCTCTTGGTTATCTAGTATTGTTTAGCCTCGATGTGTTTGTATTTTTTACAGTTTTTTCCTGTAATTGATATCTAGTCTCATAGTGTTGTGGTCAGAAAAGATACTTGATACGATTTCAATTTTCTTAAATTTACTGGGGCTTGATTTGTGACCCAAGATATGATCTATCCTGGAGAATGTTCCATGAGCACTTGAGAAGAAAGTGTATTCTGTTGTTTTTGGATGGAATGTCCTATAAAAATCAATTAAGTCTATATGATCTGATGTGTCATTTAAAGTTGGTGTTTCCTTATTGATTTTGTTTTTGGATGATCTTTCCATTTGTGAAAGTGGGGTGTTAATGTCCCCTACTATTATTGTGTTACTGTTGATTTCCCCTTTTATGGCTGTTAGCATTTGCCTTATGTATTGAGGTGATTCTATGTAGGATGCATAAATATTTACAATTGTTATATCTTCTTGGATTAATACCATGATCATTATGTAGTATCCTTCTTTATCTCTAGTAATATTCTTTATTTTAAAGTCTATTTTGTGTGATATGAGTATTGCTACTCCAGCTTTCTTTTGATTTCCATTTGCATGGAATATCTTTTTCCATCCCCTCATTTTCACTCTCTATGTGTCCCTAGGTCTGAAGTGGATCTCTTGTAGACAGCATATATATGGGTCTTGTTTTTGTATACATTCTGCCAGTCTGTATCTTTTGGTTGAAGCATTTAAACCATTTACACTTAAGGTAATTATCGATATGTATGTTCCTATTACCATTTTCTTAATTGTTTTGGGTTTGCTATTGTAGGTCTTTTCCTTCTCCATGTTTCCCACCTAGAAATGTTCCCTTAGCGTTTGTTGTAAAGCTGGTTTGGTGGTGTTGAATTCTCTTAACTTTTGCTTGTCTGCCTAGGTTTTAATTTCTCTGTTGAATCTGACTGAGATCCTTGCTGGGTAGAGTAATCTTGGTTGTAGGGTTTTCCCTTCCATCACTTTAAGTATGTCCTGCCATTCCCCTCTGGCTTACAGAATTTCTGCTGAAAGATCAGCTGTTAACCTTATGGGAAACCCTTGTGTGTTATTTGTTGCTTTTCCCTTATTTCTTTTAATATTTTTTCTTTGTATTTAATTTTTGATAGATTGATTAATATGGGTTTTGTTGTGTTTCTCCTTGGATTTATCTTCTTTGGGACTCTCTGTTCTTCCTGAACTTGACTATTTCCTTTCCCATGTTAGGGAAGATTTCGACTATAATCTCTTCAAATATTTTTCTCAGGCCGTTTATTTTTCTCTTCTTCTTCTTGGACCCTTATAATTCATATGTTGGTGTGCTTAATGTTGTCCCTGAAGTTTCTGAGGCTGTCTTCAATTCTTGTGTTTTCTTTCTTTTTCTTTTTTTTTTTTTTTTCTGCTCTATGCCTTTTATTTCCAATCTTCCAGTTTACTTATCCATTCTTCTGCCAGCCACTATGTCTTGTTTGGAGCATGTAGTCCATTTACATTTAAATTAATTATTGATAGGTAGGTATTTATTGCCATTTTGTTAATTGTTTTCTCATTGTTTTGCAGTACTTTTTTTGTTTCTTCTTATTTTGCAGCCTTCCCTTGTGATTTGATGTCTATCATTAGTGCTATGTTTGATTCTTTTCTTTGTGTGTGTGTATATTTATTATAGGTTTTTTTGTTTGTGCTTTCCATGAGGTTCATATATAACAACATGTGTATATATATATATATGTGTGTGTGTGTGTGTGTGTTTGTGTATATATATGTGTGTGTGTGTGTGATTATTTTAATTTGATGATCTCTTAAGTTCAAACACATTTTACTCACCCTACATATTCACTCCAACCCCCACATTCAATATTTTTACTGTCATATTTTACATCATTTTTCTTATGTATTTCTTAACTACTTATTATGGATATAGATGATTTCACTTCTGTCTTTTAACATTCCTACTTGTTTGTCAGAGATTGATCTACTACCTTTATTATATGTTTGCCTTTACCAGTGAAGTATTTTTTGAAATTTTAAAATTTCTAATTGTGGTCTTTTCTTTTCCACTTGGAGAAGTCCCTTTAACAGTTATTTTAAAGCCTGCTTAGTAGTGCTGAACCCATTTAACTCTTAAAACTTGTTCTGTCTCCTTCAGATTTGAATGATACTTTGTCATATAGATTATGTTGGTTTAGGTTTTTTTCTTTCTTTCTTTCATAATTTTGAATATATAGTGCCACTATCTTTTAGCCTGCAATGTTTCTCATGAAAAGTCAACTGATAATATTATGAGAGTTCCCTAGTACATAACTAGTTGTGTTTCTCTTGCTGTTTTTAAAGATTCTCTATTTATCTTCAATTTTTCCTTTTAACTATAATGTGTCTTAGTGTGGACCGCCTTGGGTTCATCATGTTCAGGACTCTCTGTGCCTCCTGGACCTGGATGATTATTTCCTTTCCCAGGTTATGTAAGTGCTCATCTATTATTTCTTAAAATAAGTTAGCTGTCCCTTTCTCTCTTCCTCTTCTGTAACCCCTATAATAGAAATGTTAATACACTTTTTTATCTTAGAGGTCTATTAAACTATCCTAATTTTTTAAAATTATTATTTTTTCTTTTTTTATGGTCAGCTTGGGTAATTTCAACTACTATCTTCCAGTTCACTGATTCATTCTTCTGTATCATCTAATCTGATCTTGATTTCTCCTAGTGTATTTTTTATTTCAGTTGTATTCTTCATCCATGTTTGATTCTTCTTTATATTTTCTAACTCTTTGTTTAAATTCTCACTGTGCTCATCCATTATTCTTCCACATTTTTTAAGCAGCTTTATGATCATTACTTTGAACTCTTTATTAGTAGGTTACTTATTTCTGATTTGCTTTGTTCTTTTTCAGCCATTATTTTTTATTCCTTTATATAGAACATACTCCTCTATCTCCTCATTTTGCCTAGTTTTCTGTGTTTTTTTGTATATGTTACATAGGTTATTTATATTTTCTAATCTTTCAAATGTGGCCTTGGTTAAGAGATGTTCTATAAGGCCCAGCAGCATGCTCCCCACCCATCACCAGAGCTATATTCTTTAAAGGTGACTCCTATATGTGTGGCATGTGCCCTTCTCTTGTGACAATTCTACTCCATAGGAGTGTCTTTATTCTCTTGGGGTAAAGATGGATTTCTTGAAGCAAAAATATTAAAATGTTCATACATCTGACTGTATTTAATTAAAGAAATCATTTAACCAAAGACAAAAGATAAAGAGAGAGAGAGATAAAGAAAGAGAGAGAAGGAGGGAGATGTGACAGTACACAAAGTGTACTTGCAGTATATATCACTTGAAAAAGATTGGTCTTCATAAATTATATAGACTGAAAATCAAAATGAAAGTAACAATATACATAATTTGGGGGAGCAAAACCAAAACTGGAAAAAAGAATTTCATAAAAGTGCTATAAAAGATGGCAAATTGTATCTGAAATATTGGTCAAACTCATTACTTATTTGAGAAATGTAAATTAAAATCACAGTGAAGTATACTAGCATGTCCACTATATAGGCCAAAAAAAAAAGTTTCAAAGTGCCATGTACATGTATTCACATGTGTGGATCAAAAAAGAATTGTTATACATTAGTTATGGAACAGAAACTTGTGCAATTTAGAAAACAATTTGGTATTATCTGGTAAATTTTAACATTCACATACCTTAGGACTAAGCAAATTAACTCCAAGTATATATCTTGAAACATTTGTGTATGTATACAAGAGACATATACATGGATGATCAGAAAAGCATTTTTTCATAATAACCTAACCTTGAAAACAACCCAAATGATGATTAATAGGAGACTAGCATAAATACACACAATGGATTATTTTACAGTGATAAAAAATAATAAATTATACCTTCTTGCATCAACCTGGATAAATATCAGCAACACATCCCATGAAAAGAAGCAAGTCGTGAGATATTACACAGTTCTTTCAAATGATAAGAACAAGTAAAATTTTCAAATAAATTGTCTACAGATTTATCTATAGGGTAAGGATAAATACAAAATTTAAGATAATGGTTATCTCTAGAACAAGAGGTACTCTCATGAAAAAAGAGAGTAGAATGCTAGTACATGGGGCTGGGACTTGGGAGAATTAGGGTTATATTGTTAAAGGGTACAAACTTGTAGCAAGTAGCTAAGTTCTGAAGAGCTAATTCACAGCAGTTATTCTATTCAAAAATAAACTTCAAAGTTGCTAAGAGACTAGACCTTAATTCTTCTCAGTACAAAAAGAAATGGTAATGTGATGTGACAGAGGTGTTAGTTAATGCTACAATGGTAATCAAATTGTAGTCTAAAAAGGTATCAGATTAACACTTTTAACATTTTAAACTTACAAAATGTTATATGTCAATTTAAATAAAGAACTAAAAGAGAAGAGTAAAAAATAGATTTGGGAAATAAAGCATAACATTATTTTCAAGTTTCTTTATAATTAAGTATGTTAACTAGACTTACTGTAGTGATCATTTCAATATATATACATGTATTGAATTATTACGTTGGACATCTGAAACTAATATAGTTTTTATGTCAATTATATCTCAATAGAAAAAATAATGTATTTTGCAAGTACAATCAAAAATAAATTGTATTTTACACCTGATTCTTTTATTTTGGCAAGTGAAGCTATGGATCTTTGCCAGATCCATAAGAAAACATGAAGTTAGATGCTCAAACTTCCTGTAAATATTGATATGACAATAGATTGATGATAAACATAGATGTCATTGAATAAATTATTCATTCCATTAGTAATTATTTGGAATCCTGATTATTTGATGGAATATTTAGAAATAAAATGTGAAAGATGTAGAACTGGTCTAGTTGATATTTGTTTGTACTTTCTAATCTCAGAGCAAAAATATGTAAATCTATCATTTCTGCTAAGCACATCACTAGGTATTTCCAGTTATAGAAATTGTCTGCATGTAGCATTCAGTGGATATTGGCTTAACAAGGCACATATTGGCTGCAAATTGCTTCTATCACAAATCATTTTTTTTTAATTTCATTGTGGGTTAAAACAAAGAGGCAGGGAGAATAGGTAGGAAAGTAGAATACAGGTAAATGAAGCAGTGTTGGTAATATTCTCATTCTTAAAATGACTAAGGGGTTAAATAATACTCATTTTGTTGTTTTTTTTCATTTTTTTCACATCTATTGCATTAATTTTGGGGAGTAACTTTCAAATAATATTTAATAAAATATGTGGAACTTTGTGAAAAATTGAAAGAATACCTTGAGAAGTGAGGAATCATTGATAGTAAAAAATCTAGGAAGACCAACATTATTTGGATTAGTAGAAAGCAAGCTTTGTCATAGTAACACTAACCTCTTTTTAGGGTTAGCAAAAACTTAAGAAATAAGGTACCAAAGGCACATTCAACCCTTTGAATTTGAAATAAATGGATTTGTTTAAATTGTTAGCCTGAGGTATATGTGTTTTTCTTTAAACCTGGCAAAATTTGTCTACAGGAAAATTGATCTGGTTCCTAAGTGCTTTCTCCCAGTGTCATCTGTTTCCATTATGTCATGGTGTCTGCCAGCTGTGCTTCCATAAAATTGCATTTAGTTTTTTTTAATGTAAAAAGGAATGTAAAACCTGATGTGATGTTGGAGCTACATTTGAGTAGCTCTAATACATTTGAGTAGCACATATCTACACAGTCCAAGTTGCAATGCAATAAAATTCAACAGCCTAGAATGTAGTAAAAATAAATATAACAGTTTTAACTGAATTATCCAGTTATATGGATACTTTATCTAGATATTTATCTATCTTCTTATAATTATTTTCAAATGTTATTAAGGAATAAAAAGTACTATTGTACTTTTTAGCTAACACATAAAAAATAGAAAAGACTGGTATTAGAATAAAAGGAAATTTTGCATCTCACTTTTAATGATCTAGGAGAACAATCCAATCCATTTATCACAATTAAGGGCATTCTGGGCAAATTTTGATAATGACTAATGAGAGAATCTAGCATCCCTACTTTTCTTCAGAGAGAAAATATAATTAAACAAATTTTAAGAGATTAACTCCAATCTTAATATTACAGAGTTTATAAAATGATAATGTGACCAAGATTTCATAGTGTAATGTATGTGAAAAACTTCACTTTATTCTCAAGGGTCATTTGAAGTACATGGTAAAAAAGGATGGTTGGTTTTCTTCCACTGGAGCACTTAATTATACTCAAATTTGAAATATGCATTTTTAAAATGCATGACTCTTTGGAAGAAGTTATTCATTCACTTCTTTGTATTCTTATCCTAATATAATTATACCCAGTTATAATTATAACTTTTTCACATCTTGGATTATTCGATGAAAAATCTTAATATATGTATATTTTCCCAGTGATAAGGCCATGGAGGATAATGGACAAGAAAAAACTGTGCAGAAGATAGAGCTGGGATTGTAGTGAACAAGGCACAAGGTATTTTTCTCAAAGAGAAGAATCGGAGTCTAAGCAAAGAAATTGCCCACCGCCAAGGTAGAGAACTTTGACAATGCCTTCCTTGTAGCATTATATATTTGGTATAGACCATTGAATACTGTGGGTATTCCATCTCCTTTATTGTGAATGGAAGATTTTTTAAATTATTATTCTGTCATACCCTCACCATTTTATATTGTGAAGAGGGAGAGTAGATTATTCTTTCATTTCATATATACCCGGTTTGTAAACAGCCATACCGAAATCTGTTAGAAATAATTGTACATCATCTGTACATTCAACGTTCTATGCTGAGATTTAGTGAATGGCTGGAACTTTTTTTTTTTTTTCCCTTCAAAGTAGTGTGCTCCATGTGAGAGAAAAGTATGCAAAGAATATTTTGTGATCAAAGTTTGGGGTTTGACTGAGACCATTCTTTCTTAGCACTCAGATAAACTGTATTTTCTAGGCTCTCCTGCAATTATGCATTACTGTGTAAGTAATTTCTAATGAACGTGTACTAATGAGAGTGAGAGGAATGTATTTCACTATCAGGCCTGGCCCATGGAAACCTCTCATGTGTGAACCTTGCAGCTCTTTCCCTTTCTGAGGTTTCCTGCAAAAAAGCACAGCCCTATTGAAAGTCCCCTGTTGAAGATGCTGGAGACACAGGATGGAAGGAATCTAACCTCTGAATCATAGTGTGAAGAGGAGTCACCTGCAGAGTAGGAAATTTCATTTGAACTGTATGTGAGTAAGAAATAAATTCAGTGGGTTAAGCCACTGAGATTTTAGAGTTCCTACTACAACTGGTAATATAATTTCTAAATTTACATGTGTGTGTTGGATATGTTCCTGGAGATAAATGGACAGAAAGAATAGAGAAATAATTCAAAAATCTCCTGAATGAATTAATAAACTTATAATTCATCATTTTATTCCCATTACTAACCACAGTCTGTCACATAATGTAAATTCAAAAACTTTAATGAAACAAAGTGAATGATGTTATAACTAGCTCTATTGTAAACGTGCTTTGAGAAACTAAATCATATAACTTGCCCAAATCTTGTTTCTCCTCGTGTAGGGAGATATAAAAATTTCACTTGCCAGACACTATTTTTGAAACCAAATTGTGGTAATGTATGTAAACTATGAAGTACTATAAAATGTAGAGAATAAAATATTATAAGAATAAAATTGTACATTTATAAAGTCATTTTCAAACATTCAAAATTATTAATATATTTCTGGACAAAGAAAAAGAAGTAGTAATTTTCAATTTCACATTCTTCTGTTGATTGTAAAAGGTAATTTCAGTTGTATATTTCCTACCATATAGGACATAACAAAGTTATTTTCATTTTGAATAAAACAGATATAAATTTTCTCTAAAAATATGTTGACCTTCCACTGGTATGTGCTCTGACATGGTTTTAGTTTGTGGGTTTTTTTTGTGGTACACGGGCCTCTCACTGCTGTGACCTCTCCCATTGTGGAGCACAGGCTCTGGACGTGCAGGTTCAGTGGCCATGGCTCACGAGCCCAGCTGCTTTGCAGCATGTGGGATCCTCCTGGACCGGGGCACGAACCCACGTCCCCTGCATCGGTAGGCAGACTCTAAACCACTGCGCAACCAGGGAAGCCCTGACATGGTCTATTTTATAGAATTGTATAGTACATAGTAATCTCTTAACCTAACACATCTGAGATATTAAGAAGCTATTAAAATATACAAACAGCTCATGCAACTCAATATCAAAAAACAAACCACCCAATAAAAAAATAGGCAGAAGATTGAATAGGAATTTTTCCAAAGAAGACATACAGATGGCTAACAGGCACATGGAAAGGTGCTTGACATTGCTAATTTTTAGAGAAATACAAGTCAAAACAACAGTGAGATATCACCTAACACCTGACATAATGGCTTTTATCAGAAATTCTACAAATAACAAATGTTGGAGAGAATGTGGAAAAAAGGGGACAATTGTACACTGTTGCTGAGAATATAAATTGGTGCAGCAACTATGAAAAACAATATGGAGATTTCACAAAAAACTAAAAATGGAACTACCATATGACCCAGCAATTCCACTCTTGAGTATATATACAGAAAAAATGAAAACACCAATTAAAAAAGATACATGTACCAATATTCATAGAAGCACTATTTATAATAAACAAGACATAGAAGCAACACAAGTACCCATCAACAGACAATTGAATTAAGAAGGTGTGGTGGATATATATACAATGGAATATTATTCAGCCATAAAAAATGAAATACTGACATTTGCACCCATGTGAATAGACCTAGAGAATATTATGCTTAGTGAAATAAGTCAGAGAAAGAAAAATACTATATGATATAACTTATATGTAGAATCTAAAAAATAATACATATGAATGTATATGCAAAACAGAAACAGACTCACAGTATAGAAAACAAACTAAAGAGGAGAGGCAAGGAGGGACAAATTAGGAGTATGGTATTAACAGATACAAACGACTATGTATAAAATAGATAAGCAACAAGGATTTACTTAATAACACAGGGAATTATACCCATTATCTTTTAATAACCTATAATGGTGTATAATCTGCAAAAATAGTGAACCACTCTGCTGTATACCTGAAAACAACATAATAAATCATAAATAAACTATACCTCAATTTAAAAAGAAGTCATTTAACAGTCTTCTACCATCTCATTTAACTTTGATGGTTTTGATAGTGTAGAGATAAGAATTCACGGGAAATAATCAGGGGATTTTTGTTCTGGTTCTTAGTCTGCCACTAACCAGATATGTAATCTTGGATATGACAAATAAAATCTACCATATTCAGGTCTAGGTTAAACAGGAGGATAAACCTTGTTGTATATTTAGGAAGGCATAAGAAAAAATATTTTAAATTCTATGAGAATGAAAGTAATTTTTTTTTTCACTTTATACATTTAGACTTTTTTGATCTGTGAAAGTAATTGGCTTGACTACCACAAAACTGTATATATTTTTAAAGTGGTTATTTTTAGCCCCTCTAAACCTGAAGAAAATTATTTTACTTCCCTACCTGCCCCTCCAAAAGAGAACTGAAAAGCCAAATATAAGCATCAGGTGACTCCATCAGCTAAGTGAGAATGTTTTGGAGCTAGACTAGACTAGAATGAACAATTACTATTCAAAGTCTATGGGTTTGTACTGTACTATTTGGATTTACTGTGAATCCTGTCTAAAACAAAAATACCAAATAATTTAGGAGTATGTGGTAGTTAATTTGTGTCAACTTGACTAGTCCACGGTGTCCAGTTGTTTGGCAAAATATCAGTATAAATGTTGTTGTGAAAGTATTTTTTAGATATGATTAACATTTAAATCTATAAAATTTGAGTAAAGTATATTACCCTCCACAATGTAAGCAGCCCTCATTCAATTAGTTGAAGGCCTTAAGAGTGAAGACAGGTTTTCTGAAGGAGAAGAATTCTTCCTCAGTACTAACAGAAATTCTGATTGTATTTTCAGCCTATATATTGAGATATGTAAGCCAATTTCTTAAAATCTCTTTCTTTCTAATATGAATAAGGAAAGATCTGAGACATAGATTGATAGATAGATATCTTATTATATATTTGAGAAATGTAACATATATGGAATTTTGGGGAGGGGTAAAAGTGTGAGGCCTGGTTTTTGTCATTGAGAAACATAATAAATTGACCAGGCAAAATACTACATATTTTAAAAAATAGAGAAACTATTTTCAATGCTGCTTGACCTATTGGAGTCATCTGATTGAGCTCCATGTTCTTGAATACCCTCTGAATTGGTCTCAGATTCTGAACAACCCAAATAATTTTCCCTGGCAAGGAGTACATTTTTAGCATAGGTCCAAAAGTCAGAGAAAAGTCAAGTAGATATAAAGAAGACCTAAACCTGACTAGCAGTATAAACTCAACTACTGACTCCATGAGAACACTGACCTGTTTCTATCATTATAGTTTGGCTCTTTTAAAAATTTCATATGAGGGTTGATGTCAGCAAGATGTTGGAAGAGGAATTCCCTCTGTCTCCTTCCTTAATGAGATGCTGAATTAACAACAATACATGGCCTAACTCCCTTTCTGAGAAGTTCAATAACCAGTTAAGAAGCTCTTGCACCCCAGGTAAGAAAGAAACCAGCCATATCAAAGCTGATAGAAAAATGTGAGGCACTTACTCTCCAGAGCCCTCCTCAGCACAGCATAGTGTGTTTGGAGCCAAACTTTTAACTCTCAACTTCTTCCTTGAGTGGGAAAATAAATACTGAACCATACATCCAACATTCTAGAACCTCAAGGGACTGTACAAGGTATTGTTTTTGTTTTAGCTGTCTGAGAAAGATGTTGGAACTGGCATACTCTAGATGCCTAAGGACTACTGAGAACAAAATAAGGAGACAGGCTTGCTTTCAGCTTGCTGCTGGTCTAGAGGACCCAGGGTACAACAGAGGTTGATGTAACTTGGATGTTTCTCTCTTGAGTGGGGAAGAAAAAGAGTAGGAGCATGCATCTAACATTCTAGGTTTGAGGTATCTGCTTAGGGACTGGTTTTAGTCTGGTCCAAATCTGAGACATAACAGGAAAAAAGTTCCAAGCTGGGGGCTGCTGAGAACAAAGGCAACAGTTTGGATGAGGAAGCATGCAACTTCCAGAATCCCTCAACTCTGTCACAATGCAGAATAATCAGGAGAAACCCTCAGCTCCTGGCTTATCCTGAGGGAGTAAAAGAACTAGAATATATGTTTAACTTTCCAGATTTTCTAAAGGTTTCCCAAAGGATTAGTCTCTGTCTTGCTTGTCTGAGAGTACTGATGGTACCCAGCACACTTTACTGGCTACAGACCTCTAAGAACAAAAAAGAGGTGGATGGTTTCTCGTGGCCTGCAACTGCACCATACAAACTGCAGTACTACAAATAACACCAAAGGAAACAAGAGATCATGATCTCCTAAAAAAAATGGCAAAAAAAATCTCTATAGCTAAAAATATACACACACAAGTCCAGAGAAGACACATCCACAGAAAAAGTGTGTGTGGCTTCTAGAATTTCTAGCCAGGCTGATCATTGAAGGTATTTCTCAGTATAAAGCCAGGCAATAAAGACTGGGAGGAGTGGGTGTATCTTCAAATGCACAATTACCAATGCAAAGCTACAAGAAACTTAAATAAACAGGAAAACAGCCCAATCAAATGAACAAAATAAATCTCCAGAACTATCCTTAAAGAAATTTTAGTGTACAAACTAATTGACAAATAATTCAAAATAAATATCATGAATATGCTCAACATTCTGATGAAAAATGCATCAAAAAAACAAGAATTTCAACAAAGAAGTATAATATGTATCAAATACCCAAACTGAAATTCTAGAGCTGAAGAATACAAATAGTGAATAGAAAATTTTTCTAGAGGAATTTGGCAGCAGACTTGACTAAGCAGAAGAATCAGCAAAACATCTTATTTCAAATCATATAGTCATAGGATCAAAAAGAAAAAAGAATGAAGAGTGAAGAAAGCTTAAGGGACTTGTAGGTCAACATCAAGTGGATGTATTATGGAATTCCCAGAAGGAGAAGAGAGAGAATGAGGCAGAATGTTTATCTGAAGAAATAAGGTCAAAACCATCCTAAATCAGGGGAGGGAAACAAATATTTGGGTTGAAGAAATCCAGCAGCTTCCAAATAGAATAAACATAAATGTACCTACACTGAAAAATATTATATTGTAACTCTCAAATATAAAAAAGCAATGAGAGAATTTTGGTAAAGAGCAAAATTCTTCATCATATACTAGGGAACTTCCATTAGAGTATCTGTAAATTTCTCAGCAGAAACATTGTGGGCCAAAGAGGAGTGGTAAGATATATCAAAATGCTGAAAAAAAAAAAATAAGCGCCAAGAATATTGCATCCTGTAAAACTGCCCTTCAAAAAAAAAAAGAGTAATAAAAACTTTCCAAGAAACGTGAACACTGAGAAAGTTCATCACCATTATACTGGCCTTACAAGACATGCTAAAGTCCTTCAAGTCAAAAAGAATGCTAGATAATGATACAAATGCATATGAAAGTATAAAAGTCGGTAGTAAAGATAAATATATACACAAATAGAGAATATGGTAATGGTGTAATGGTGGTGGATATCTAACTTTAAATTCTAGTATACAGTTTAAAAGACAAAAAGATAAAAATGAAAATAATTATAAAATATGTTAATGGATAAACAATATAAAATATATAATTTTTACATCAGTAACATAAAGAGGGAGCAGAGAAGTAAAGAGTAGAGTTTATGTATGTGATTATAATTAGTTTGTTATAAGCTGATACCATATCACTATACTATAAAATGCTTAATATAAGTCCCATGGTAACCACAAATAAAACACCTAATAAAAGTATACAAAATAAAATAAGAAATTAGTCATAGCATGGTATCATAAATAACCAATGAAACATAAATTCATACAGTAAGAGAGAAAAATAGGGACAAAAATGCTACAAGACAAGCAGAAAACAATTGGGAAAATGGCATTTCCTATCAGTAACTACTTGAAATGTAAATGCACTAAAATCTCCAGTCAAAATATATGGAGTGACTGAATGGATAAACAAAATAAAGAAACAAAGAAAAACAAGAACCAATTAAATGCTGTCCACAAGAAATTCACTTTAGACTTAAGGACACACATAGGCTGAAAGTAAAATGATGAAAAAAGATATTCTATGAATATGGTACCCAGAAGAGAACAGGGATGGCATATTTATACCAAGCAAAATATATGTCAAAAGCTGTCACAAGAGAGAAAGACATATAATAATGAATAGTCAATTTTCCAGGAAAACATAATAATTATAAATTTAAATGTAACTAATATCAGAGCTCCATGTATGAGAGCACCCAATACATGAATCAAACATAACTGAAGGGAGAAACAGAAAGCAATGCAATAATTGTAGGAGATTTCACTTTAAATTATGAATAAAACAGCCAGACAGAAGATCAATCAGTGTATAAAGGAACTGAACAGCACCATATAACACATGGGCCTAACAGGCATATAGAACATTCTATCCAATAGAAGCAAAATAAGCATTTTTCTTGAGCACAAAGGGAAAATTTCCTAAGATATATACCATGTGACCACAAAACAAGTTTTAACAAATTTAAGAAAGTTGAAATCACACCAAATGTCTTTTCCAATGACAGTGGAATGCAACTAAAAATCAATAACAGAAGAAACGTTGAAAAAATCACAAATATGGGCGAATTAAATAACACAATCTTGAAAAACAATATATCAATACAGAAATCAAGAAAGTAATTAGAAAATATATTGGGACAAACAAAAACAGCATACCAAAAGTTATACAATGCAGCAAAAACAGTACTAAGAGGCGATTTGATAGTGATAAATGCCAAGGTTAAAAAAGAAACAAGATCTCAAATTTACAACCTCACTTACTCTCAAATAGCTAGAAAAAGAACAAACTAAGGCCAAAGTAGGTAGAAGGAAGGAAATAAATGAGATAGAAATAGAAATACAAAAAACAAAACAAAACTGAATTTTAAAAATAATCAATGAAATTGACAAATCCTTAGTTAGACTAAGAAAAAGAGATAAAATGCAAATAAATAAAATCAGAAATGGAAGAGAAAATATAAGAAATAATGCTACATGGCACAGGGATATCGGCTCGATGCTTTGTGACTGCCTAGAGGGGTGGGATAAGGAGGGTGGGAGGGAGGGAGACGCAAGAGGGAAGAGATATGGGAACATATGTATATGTATAACTGGTTCACTTTGTTATAAAGCAGAAACTAACACACCATTGTAAAGCAATTATACCCCAATAAAGATGTTAAAAAAAAGAAAGAAAGAATGCTATGGAAATACATAGGATCATAAGAGAGTACTATGAAAACTTATATGCCAACAAACTAGATAACCTAGAAAAAAATGGATACATTCCTAGAATCATACAACCTAGTAACACTGAATCATGAAGAAACAGAAAATCTGAACAGACCTATGACTAATAAGGTGATTAAATCAGTAATCAAAATCATTCCAACAAATAAAATCTCAAGATCAGAGGGATCCAATTGTAAATGCAATCAAACATTTAAGGAAGAATTAATGCCAATCCTTCTCAAACTCTTCCAAAACGTTGAAGAGAAGAGAACACTTCTAAACTCATTTTATCTGTCCAGCATTACCCTGATACCAAAGCCAGGCCAAAACACTACAAAAAAAAAAAAGAAGAAAAGAAAAGAAAACTAGGCCAGTATCCCTGATGAATATAGAAGCAAAAATATTAAACTAAATACTAGCAATCCAAATCAAACAGTACATTGAAAGACACCATGATCAGATGGAATTTATGTATGTGATGAAAGGTTGGTTCAATATATGAAGATAAATCAATGTGCTACGCCATACCAAGAAAATAAAGAATAAAATCACATGATCACCCCAATCTATGTAGAAAAATAAGGTGACAAAATTCATGACAAAAACACAGAGAAAACTAGGAATAGAAGAAAATTATCTCAATGTAATAAAGGCCATATATAACAAGCCCACAGCTAACATCATACCCATCAGTGAAAAAAATCTAAGATCAAGATCAAGGTTAGGATGCCCACTCTCACTACCTCTACTCAAAATATTACTGGAAATCTTAGAGAGATTAGGAAAGAAAAAGAAATTAAAGGCATCAGAATTAGAAAGGAAAAGTTAAAATTATTCCTATTAAGGGAAGACATGGACTTCTAATATAACAACCTAGAAACAACATAAAGTGTCAATCAAATCTATCAAAAGTAAAAAGAATAAATAATAGTATAGTAATTCATTGTAATTTACGTGTGTGTATTTAAAGGCAGACCAAAAAACTGGAGCTACTTGCAATGATACAGTGACATGGATGAATCCCCCAAAAAACTGAGCAAGCAACTAAGAAACAGAATAATTATATTGTATTATTCTATTTATATAAAATTCAGAAAGAGGTAAAACTAAACTATATCATTTTAAGGTACTTACAGGTGATAAAATTCTAAAGAAAAGCAAGGAAATAATTATCACTTCACTTTGAGGTGTATGTGTGTGTTTTGTGTGTGTGTGTGTGTGTGTGTGTGTGTGTGTGTGTGTAAATTTTGCCAGAAATATGGTGGGTAAATTACCATAGCAGTGAGGGTTTCAATACACAGCTTTCACTAATTGCTTAAAGAAATAAGCAAAAAATAATGATACAGAATATTTGAGTAACATATATAGCAAGAATGATCAAATACATACATAGAACACTGTACCAAACAATTAAAGATTATGCATTCTTTACAAGTAAACAGACATTTATGAAAATCAACAATATAATATAAAATAGAGCAGGTCTCAACAGTTTTAAAGTATTCTTTTTATACAGATAATAATCTCTGAGTGTAATGTCATTCATTTTAAAATAACTAAAAGGCTACTAACAAAAATCATCAATTGAAAATTTAAAAAAACACATTTCTACATGATTCATGGAATCAAAAATGAAATCCCAATAGAGAATAGAAACTATTTAGAATTGAGGGGAAAAAAATTACATATCAATACTATGTGATACATTTAAAGCATAAAAAGTGAAATGTTTATAGCATTAAAATTTAAATTTCAAAAATTCCTACAGACATTTTTAAAAAATGAAGTCTCTTCTAAAATTATAAATTGAAGGCCAAAGAGCCAAGTATGGACAAATACCCCTAAAGAAGTAAAAGCGGAAAATTTTCCCTACTAGAAATTATGATTTATTGCAAAATAATTGGAATTAAGACTGTGTGGTATGGTTATAAGGATAGAACACTAATGAAACATTAAGGAGTTAATAAACAAATCTCTACAAATATGAATGCAAGATATTTTACAGCAGTGTCATTAGAAATCAGTTAATTGTCATGGAACAATTTTTTACTCAGAAGCCAAAAACAAGCAAAATACACCATATGCACCATATACAAAAATTAACTTCCAATATAGTGAAGATTTAAATATGAAAGGCAATTTAAAAAAAAATTCAGAAGACGTAAATGGAGATGTCATTCTGATCTTTATTTAAGATACACATTCAAAAAAAATTATACACTTATGGGGCAAAACAAACTAGTAATTCATCCTTGCTGAATTTGTGGACTTTTGATCATCAAAAGACATTATAGAGTTTTCACTCTGGAAGTGGATATTTCTAACACAAAATAAACAATAAAATATTAGTGTTCATAATATATTAAGAAGTCCATACATATAAACAAGAAAATGTCAAATAACCTGACTGAAAAGTAGGCAAAGGATACAAACATGTGTGAAAAGGAATTTCATAGACAAGAAAATCTGAGTAACAATAGCATGTAAAGAACATCTGATTAGTAATCAAGAAGTTAAAACCATGGTGTAATGATACATTTACAACCAAATTTAAAGAAGAAATATTCAAACTGAAGTATGTCATAATGCACCTTAGGGAAAAACTAAGGCAGATTTTCAATCTCCATATATATTTTTTCCAAGTATTGACCTGACTGAGAAGTTGCTATTTCTCTTTCCCCAGCTCCCTAGTCACAATCACCAATTTCCACTTTAGCAAACAGGCAGCTTTCTCTGCTATCCAGAATGTTATTATACTACAGCAGACTCTAAAAATGTGGGGCATCAAACAAGGGAATAATTTGAATATGCAAAGTTTCTGAGAAAGATTGTTGTGACAGCAAACTAAAAGGATCTGTAAGGAATCTTGATCTTATTTCAATGGAGAAAAAAAATGTCAAAGATCTTTGTCTCAATAAATAAACCAATCAATCACTCTATCAGTCGTCTATTTATCTACACAACTACCTACCAATCTTTAAATGTGAAATGACTAATGATGAATCTTAAGGTTTATTCGAATTAAAAAAATGAAATCACACTTTTACTGACAATAGAGTCTGATTTGGCGGATTGCTTACAGTGAGGATTGCTTTTGCCAATTAGGCTATATAGAAGATATTTTTTTGCAATTTGTATGATCTAAAAGCTATAATTAGATCCAAGGTTTGATGAAAATATATTTAAAGTACTTTTATAATATGCTGGAATAAGGCACTTTTATAATATGCTGGAAATTACATACTTTTGCAACCCTTTATATTGAGTAAAAATATTTGAACACATAAAAAGTTTTCTACTCCAAATTCCAATGGATATGTGTGAGGGCGTCCCTCATCAACATGGAGCTCTCTGACACCAGTTGGGTGTCTTAAAATTCAACTCAATTCTGACAATATCTATCTGAGATATTATTAGATTCCATTGTTTAAAACCTCAGTCCTATATAACTGCCTCTGCCCCCTGCCTCACTACAGACCCAGTCATAAGCCTCGGTTATCATGTGTGCTTCTGATAAATGACTATAAATCAGTTTCCCACAACGCCCTCCTTGAGTTTGATTAATTTACTAGAGCAGCTCAAAGAACTCAGGAAACCCATTTACTTACTAGATTACTGGTTTATTACAAAGGATATTAAAGGATACAAATCAACAACCAGATGAAGAGATACGTATGGCGAGGTCCTGAGCAAAGGAGCTTCTGTCCCTTTGGAGTTTGGGTTCCCACATTTTGGCACATGGAAGCATTCTGGTTAACCAACCTGGAAGCTCTCCAAACCCCGCCTTTCATGGCTGATGATTGATTAAACCTCTAGCTCCTTTTCCCTCCCCAGAAACCAGTGAGTGGGATTGAAAGTTCCCACTTTTATAGATGGTTTTCCTGGCAACCAGCTCTCATTCTTATGCACTTTTCAAAAATCACTTCATTAACAAAAACCTAGTTAGGGTGGAAAGGGGTTTGTTATAAATAACAAGAAATCTATTTAGCCTATATGCCTCTGAAGCAATTTTAGAAACTGAGGATAAGAGACCAAATATTATTTAAAAATATGTTCCCATTGCTCTTATCACTCAGGGAATGCCAAGGGTTTGTGATGCCAAGCTGTGATCCAGGAACCCTGGATGGAGACCAAAATATATATGAGAAATATACTTTGATTATCTGAAGGACAAAATATATATTTCTTATAAATCACAATATTGCAATGCTAATTGAAACATATATTAAGAAGGCAGAGATTCCACAATTATTTTAGGAGTATTCAAGAAAAAAAATGTTTAAAGATTGCTGCTCTAGAAAGAAGCACATGTCCAATAAAATTGTGCACGCAATGTTCATAGCATCATTGCTTGTATTAGAAATAAATATGGAAACAAGCTGAGTAAGTTAGGCAATTAATAGATTCATGGTGGAATTTTCATATAGTAGAAAACCATAGAGAAGTGAAAATAAATTAAATATAATTATACCAAGAACTTGGATGAATGCATTTTATAGACATTGTTGAACAAAAAAGCAAGTTATACAAAAATAAATATAGCATTTTTCCCGTTATATTGAATATTGAAAACATGGAAAATTAAAGTATGATTGATGGATATATAATACCAATAAGGAAAATAAAGGTTTTATACATGCTTATTTCAGGATAGTTGTTCTATTCAGGAATACTGAGAAAAATGAAATGCATGAGGGCAAGCATAGGTCTTCAAAGCTATTAATAATCATCAAATTTTTAAAATTAGTATAATAGTTTAATGATCATTGGCTTTATAATAATTTTTAAACTGTATGGAAATCACATAGGATTTTATGTGTCACACACACACACACACACACACATAAAAAGAAAACCTTCTAGAAAAAATTACCCCTTGAAAATTTTACCCAAAGATACCTAAAGTATATGTACATATATACTATGGTTATTTTGGGAAGAAATTTTATTATTTAACCTTTTTTTGAAATTCTGTTATTTTAAATCTAAAGGCACAGTCTAAATCATGTTTTTAAGTACATTTATTTGGAAGAATCATGGGTTGCTCAAATTCCTATATTTGGTTTGATGCTGAAAAACAAGTGGGAGCAGATGCAATTTGTATCTGTGGCGAAATTGGCCAGAAATAGTAAGCAAAACATGTTTAAGTTCAACATTCTGTGGGGAAAGGAAGTGCCAAAATAATTCTGTCACATGGCTCCCAATTTTAAAACATGATGCAATATGAGTATTCACTAGGAAGGATAGGACCTATCAACCTGAACATTATTTACCTTTTGAGCCAGATATTTTTTTTATTTTGGGAGGATGTCCTGTGCAGTGTAGGATCTTCAGGATTTTTAGCAGCATCCATGGCCTGTACCCACTACATGCAAGTAACATCACCACACCCAGTTAACACTTGTCCTCTGGGGAAAGAAGGTTAAAGTCACTACAGTTGAAAACCACTGATGTAGGGTGAGGTAAATAGCAGAATATATATATGTTAAAAAGTGCTATGTCTCTTAGTAACTCCACAGATAAATTATTGCTATTATATGTATATATATATATATATATATAAAATCAAATTACTGAGGGACAGAGATACCACTTTGACTTTGTCAACCTAAATAAAGAGGTAAACTGAGGAAAGCTTGAATTATCAGAAAATGAGTTTATTCAGGAATAGAAGAGAAATTGCAATTCAGGAAACACCAAATGTGGCAAGCTACACGCAAGTCTGTTGAAGGTTTGGGGTGGGCTGTGTTTATGGGCAAGTAGTGCAAAAGGGGGGAAGTACAACCAGACTCCGGTCAGTTTATTGGTTTGAGGATAGGGAGAGATTCTTGGTGGATGTTCATTGGTCAGGAGATAAGTTTCAGTCTTCTGTAAATCAGTCATTTAGTGGAAATCATTCTCTCAGTTCTTCTTCAGTTTTGTTCTCCTGATGGTGATTACTCAAGATTCTTCATTTCACATCCTCCAGTTTCATTTTAAATTGAAATCCTTTCACAGCTTCTTAAAGAAACATATGAGTCATGATTCTTCCAGATGAAAAGACAAAGTATAAAATAACTGTTGTATGAAATAAAATCAATATGGATTGACCGAAATGTAAAGCCTAGTACTATGAAACATCTGAAAGGAAACATACAAAAGTTTTGTGAACTTGAGTTAGAATAACAGAGCTTAGTCAGACACCTATGATATTGTGATATAATTAGAAATATATGTTTGCTCTTCATTCCTGATTCCTGGCACAAAAGCTTCTAAAACTCACAATTTCCTGAGTGACAGGAGTGATAGGAATATATTTTAATATGATATGTTGTTTTAGTTCCTGGATTCTGACAGAAGAGCTTCTAGACCCTTGGAAAATCTGGAGTGGTAAGTGTCTTTTTGTATGATAATTAGGTAACTCTAGGTGGACTCCTAGATAGATTCAGGATGGGACCTGATTGCCAAAGGAGCCAACTTTGTTGATTCTAGGGTTGGAACTTTCAGAGCCACCTCCCAAGTTCCAGAGAGAGGAAAGGGGTTAGAGATGGAGTTTATTGCCAGTGGCCAACGATTTAATCAATCATGTTAACATAACGTAAACTTCATAAAAACCCTAAACAATAGGGTTTGGAAAGCCCTATTTATAGGTTTATAGGTGAGGTATGGAGGTATATAAGAAAATGAATAACAACTAGTTTTATCCACTTTTTCCCTCAGATAAAGTATAAATTTTCTTAAATTGTATTCCTTCTTTATTACAATTATTCAGCAAGAATATAAAACAGTTTTGCTTTTAATATTAATTGATAAGTCTAATAAAAAAATCTCCATTATCTCCCTTGAACATGTATTTAAGACCATATTATCTCATGCAAATATTATGTTTCTGACACTAAGAAAAATATGGTACTTATATTACATATGCATTAAATATTCTCTACAAGGTCAGTCTGAGGGTTCATAGCAATGATAAATCATTCCTGGGACTAGTTATCCCATTAGCATGAATTTTAAATGTCATAGACTACTAAAGGAGACACATTTAATAAACAGATCTCCACCAAATGATTTTTGATTTGTGGATTAGCATGTTAAAATAACCAAATTGGGCTTAAACTTTCCTGAAATTCTATACCACTTTGAGTCATCGTGTTTTCTAATTGTAAAAATGGTATGCATCAAGTTAAGTTAATCATTACTTTCTGCCTTACAACTAAAAATGTAAAACTAAAAGTTATAATAAGTAGCCTCCTATGATATTGAATATCAGAAATTGATAGATATGTTTTTAGCCATAAATGGCATATGATTTTTAGCCACTGAACTAGATTTTAACTTTTACTTTAAAGTACCATGTTACTATGAATATAATTTGGACCAAAGTCTTTATATCATTCTGAAACAAGAGGGGAGGGTGTAGGGCACAACCTTTAAAAGAATGACATAGCCATAGTACATGACAAAAACTAGTGAGAACCAACCAAGTCCAAGATGGCAGAAGATTCAACTTCCAGTAGACCTTGAGCTTCATCACTTGCTCATTGTAATGCATTAGCATAAGCTAAATGACACAGCCACCAGCACCATGACAGTTTTGAGGTCAATCACATAAGGTCCAAAAGTGGGCAGTGACCCAATCCCTGGAAATACCTCCCTTTCCCAAAATAGTTGGAATAATCCTCCTACTTATTAGCCTATGAAATTATCCAGCCCCTAAAAACTAACCACGCCATATTTTGAGGCCTCTTGCGTCTTGCCTTCCAAGATGACCCACACTCTGTCTGTGGAGTGTGTTTCTCTCAAGGCCTCTTGCCCTCCGAGATGGCCCACACTCTGTCCGTGGAGTGTGTTGTCTCTAAATAAATCCACTTCTTACCTATCACTTCGTCTCTGAATTCTTTTGCAACAAAGAAAGAACCTTAAATTCACTGGCAACAATTCTAGTTAAGAGATGATCTTGTTATAATAAAACATTAATAATATTAAAAGTTAGTATATGAACTGAGCTTCCAAATTAGATTCAATAAGAACAAATACTGATTTCTTAATATTGTATTGATCCATAAGAAGAGCACCTCATAATTATATAGCAAGTTATGGTTTTCAAAGTACATAGAGGACCTCCATAGTAATTATGTTCTTTGCACTATAGAGGAGCAAAATTTGCCACCCCAATATATTTCTTTGGAATGTGGATTATTTCGAGCTGAAAACAATCAAGGCTGTAAAGATTCAGGAAGAAATTTTGACCGTCCCCCTAACTGCCTAAAATAATATAGATAGAGGATGTGTTCCAGGATGGGAACTATCACCATAGATAACTGTAGTTAGTATGCGCTAATTGTGTAAACATAAAGGAAACCAGCAAAGTCTGTTTGTTAAAATTCCTGTGGCCCATTGTCTCTTCACGAGCCAAGAAACCTTTGTTTACTAAATATTTGCATTTCCATCTTCTTGTGAATTGCCTTCTTTAACTTTGAAGTCCCAAACTACTTCCCCAGCATCCTCTTTTGTCCTCAGCTAAAGATGGCATTTATTGTGAAGTTTCAGCCATTTTGGTGAGTTATTTAGTTTTCCTGGGTCTCTCTAATGTATACATGTTATTAAACTTTAGTTTGATTTTCTTCTGTTAATCTGTCTCATGTCAATTTAATTGTTAGACCAGCCACAAGAACCTAGAAGGGTAGAGCAAAATTTCTTCCTCTCTGACAGCTTTTACTAGTTGTTTAAATTAATTTATTAAAACAACGAGCTTTATTTTTATCTGGTAGCTGTAGCTTGAATCCTTCCATACAGAAGATAATTGTGAGTATAGAGTAAATGAAATACTTGGTAGAAATATACTGTTTTGAAACATAATTTTCCCATATAATATTCAGTTTCAATTTTCAAAAGCATTCACTAAAATACCATAAAATAGTTAATCCTCAGAGAACACAAGAAATTGTAAAAATTATATTTCAAGTATATTGGTTGTTTTCTTTTCCAATAATTTTTTGAGGTATTGTATTAAATCTCTTGAAATAATTCTCATGTCAATTTAGGGTTTTTCTGTCTTATAAGCTCACTAATTAAACTTCATTAAGTTTTCAAGGAAATTAAGTTATATTTTAAATTTACCTATGTGTCAAGTAAGACAACAAAACTCAAATATCTGAATCAAATTAAATCAAGTAGATGTTATCAAGGACAGATATGAGAAGTCAGAAGTCAGCATTTATAACTTGGTATCACACCCTGTTCTAATTTGTATGAAAATTGAAAATTGTTCCAATTAATATTTGTACTCAGTACAACATTTATATCTATAGCTTCACCTAAAGTTTTAAAATAAGTAAGAAAAAGAAAACTTGAATTATTATTTTTGAACACAAGTTTCCAATGACAACTGTAAAACATGAGTACAATTTATTTTAAAATTAATATTTTAATCCCTCCTGAAATTATTAGAAATAATATTTCCAATTGCCCTTTTGTGGTTGTATTGCTTATTTGTAAGATATTAGAAATAATTGTTATAAAGGATATTAATAGTTGACAACAGGCAGGTTAGGTTACGTTAATTTTCAATTGTAAATTCAGAATAAGAACTAAAGAAAATGATTAAATCACCTTTTTTCCTCATTGAATGAGACCATATATAATCAACAAATTTGCTTAGTAGTACCAATTTCAAGGTATCAAATTGATATAATATCCCTTTTGTGCCTTTCTAAAAACCCAAAAGAAATCTTAATATAACTTTAAAAAAGGACTTGTGCATACTTCCAAAGAATAACTAAAATTAAACCAATTTCCAAATTCATCCTACATGCTCTAATATATAGCAAAAAGCAGCAGTGGTAACACATCAAGTTGCTGTTTACAATGTCAGTTGTAAAATATTGCAACTCAAAACGACAGAAATATTTTGTATGGATTAATGACCAAAAATACATGGGAGATAAAAAGAAAAAAATACTAAAATTGAGATTAATATATGCCTTATAATAATATTACGTTAAATCTGAAGGCAAGATATAATATGTAAAATATCCTTATTTAAAAAAAGGTTTTGGGCTTCCCTGGTGGCACAGTGGTTGAGAGTCCGCCTGCCGATGCAGGGGACACGGGTTCGTGCCCTGGGAAGATCCCACATGCTGTGGAGCGGCTGGGCCCGTGAGCCATGGCCGCTGAGCCTGCGCGTCCGGAGCCTGTGCTCCGCAACGGGAGGGGCCCCAGCGGTGAGAGGCCCGCGTACCGGAAAAAAAAAAAGTTTTTATTTTATTTGCCTATAGATCTCTTAATTTTTTAAAGTCAGCTGCATTTTGAAAAGTAATAGTCACTATGGAAATTATTATTAGCTCCTTTTATTCTAAGGGAAACCAATATAAATTGAATTTGTACAGAGGAGACAGTTTTTGTATTGGCACATAATTAACACTAGTCCATCTCTGAGACAATATATTTTCTTCTGAAATCATTTTCGATGTTATGTAACTCGCCTTTATTTATTTTTTATATCATCAAAGCTATTTCTAGTTCTCATTAAAAGTTTGCCAAGGTTTTGATTGTCAATATTTTAATTCTGAAAGGTCACACTCATGACTGGTGGTCAATCTTTCCTTCAGTTTTTCCCTAGTATTCTAGAAGTTGGATATGAGCCAAGGCAGCAGCATCTCTCTGTGCTTTTGCAGTGGTAAGACATAGTGTGAGGTTTAAATATCTTTTCTTTTCTGTATAGAAAGTCATTCTGAAGTGAGAGGGAAAAGTGATAAAGAGTACTAATACAAATATTGATAGAGTTCTAGTCATTCTTTGTTCTTTTTCATCTTAAATTTTGATTGCCTTGTAAGGTTCCTTTGATATTTCCAATAAATTTCCCTTTGTGCCTAATTTTGTTTTCTGTCACTTGCAATCATAGTTCTTGGAAATAGAACAGAAAACCTTAGATGGCACCATAATTAAAATATCTTCTGATGTGTTCATTCAAAAAATGATTGTTAAAACAGGATAACTATTCCTCTGACTAGGCCTACCCTATAACTTTATATTAGCATATTAAACACGCTGTCAGCACCATTATTAAAAACCTCTTAATTGGATGGAAATCCCTCAATCTTTCCTAGGTAAGTCAAAAACAAAAATGTGCTAATTGAAGGAAAAACTGACCCAGTTAGGCAAGTTGCTCACACCAAATGGAACAACAGTCATCTAGTAAATAAGGTTGCAGCTCAACAAAAAACTATAAAGATTGATGTGGGAAGATGGACAGTTACCAGAAAAAAGGTTTGCTCCCCTTAAAGAAAGGTTAGGGGTAGGAGGCTAGGTGATAAAATAATATCTGTCTACTTGAGTCCTGTAATATCATTTGAAGATGAAATATGAGATTCATATGGTAGAGATGTCTCAAAGCAAAACCAGAGCTGGAAAGTAGTTAAAATGGTAAAAACAGATATTTTTCATGACTATTGCAATAGGGGAAAAGGGACCTCAGAATAGAACCAGACTCAGTTCCAAATACAACATCAACAAATGGGAATTTATAGTTAATGAACAGGGTGGGAGTTGGTGAATCATAAATAACTAATAGTAAACATTAGGGGTAAGGGTGGATTCTGGCTAAACCAATCTAACAAGCTTCTTACTGAAGGCAGGCCAGGGTGATTAGACATCACCTGGAGGATGATAGAGGAAAAGGAAACTGATTAGATATTGAAGCTGATCAAATATGGAGGATGGGGGATTCTGGCTAAAAAACTTTAACATAATTTTTACTAAAATTGGATAATGCATGGATGAACATGGAAGTCCAAAAGTCCAAAAGTTGAGGCCTACTTGAAAAAGAGTTCAGAGAAGCCTGAGTACAGTCTGGTTGAGGAGAGAAAATACATTTTGTCAGATATGTTTGTTCCAAAAGCCTAAGAGTAGTCAATCAAGGAGTCTTCAACATAAGCACCTATATTGCTTTCATAATTGTGTTCCCAACTACTATCTTAGACAACCTATAAAATAAAAAGCTATAAGTAAATTAAAAAAAAAAACAAACTACTATTTCTCCACCAAACCAAAATAAAGCAAACAAATGAGCAAATAAAAACTCCACTTAACTCTACCAAAGAAAGCTGTTTTTAAAATTTGCTAAAAAGTATTATTTCTTTAAATCTTCTCTTGAGTAACAAGAAGCAAGTAGGACAGATGAGTAGGATCGCTCCTACAAAATGCTTTCCAACTTTTATTCTAAAGCAAAGACTCAAAAGCAAATCCAATGATGCAATTAGTCAGATTCTGAGTGAGAGAACATAACTATAGACTGACCCAATTTTGTTTTTTTCTTTTCCCTCTGTAGTTATGATTTTGTAATGACAACTTATCACAGGTAGAATAAAATGTTTTGAATTTTTCTGCCATGCACACACTCTTAATGCTTTAATTCTTTTAGTGAGTTCTAAAGGTTTCTCATAACAGACAAGAGAACAAAAGTTTTGTACATCTTTACATCTGAGAACAATGAGAAAGCTAATGAAGCATTTCTATAAAAAAAAAACAACAGCACTTTAAAGCATAATATCCTGGATTCCCATGAATGTAAAAAGCATATGTCACAGATTTCCAGTATCTTGAAAGTGTTTCATAATTACTGGAAAAGTGTAACATTAACTTTTAGGCCTAATGGCAAATTTTCATATGCCTAATGCTGTTCATGACATTAGATACAGAGTAAACAGACACACTTGCAGATTAATTAATGCATCACTTAAAATTATCTTTGCAAAGACAAAGTGAGACATAATAAACCTTAATGCACCTATCAGATTATATATATCTGATTACAAGTTGCTCTTTAGATGTAAGGCTAAAGACTACAAGATGGCAGTGTCAAAGTATGGCACACTTAGGCCATGAAATATTAATGAGAACTCATTGCACTTACCTCTTGACAACACCTAAATGGGAATCAGATTTCAGACCTTGAGTACTTGCAGCACATTCCTACTACAGAAAAAAAAAATTGTCCAGTGAACTTTAAAAAATGTCAGCCAGAAGAGCTTTCAAATACATAATTTACTATTTTGTTGGCTGCTTATAAATGGATAATAATAAACTCCTGGCTGAATGCAAGCTCATAAATGCAGAATCAAAAATTGGAAGAACACCATAAGATGATAAATGTGCAACTTTATGGTACTAATTTTCCTCTAGGTAATTACAGTGAGAGCAAAGAAACATGTAGCTATAGTGTTAAAATGTGAATGGAAATTTTGACATTCTGCTTGTGCAGAGCAAGATTTTTATAGAGAAAATCTTTGGAAATATAAGCACCCATACCTCTGTAACAGTGCTAGATCAACAATACTAAGATTGCTGCTTAAGTCGAATGGTCTTCAGTGGGTAATATAACTTCAAAGCTAATTTCATTACTACTTTCCTTCTTGATATATTCCTAAACTTCAGGTAGATCTATTGGCTGGTTATATTAATCAACAGCCATAAATATGGGGATATTTCTTTATGTGCTTTGATAGAACCATTAACATTTTTGTCCACCATATTTATATATATATTTTTAATGCAAAAACATATATGTATATATGATTCTTTGCTACAAAAGAACAGTATCACAAATAAATTTTAATTAAGTAATTTATTATACTATAAATAGTTTTTGTCCAAGATGATTTAAATAAATAGACACCTAGAACATTACAAAAATATTAAGATGTTAACTCAAAGTTTTATTAAAGTTAATTTCCATTGTGATGCCACTATGATAAAAGAAACAAGGACAGAAAGAATATTCATCCATTTTTATAAATTATTTATGAACTAATATTTACCTAATTGTACATAAAAGGAAATAAAGATAACGATATAAAGTAAATTTTATTTTAAATAAATCAATAACATTTAGAAATTATGGCGTTTGTCCTGACCTTAGACACAGCCCACAAATATCTGTGCACTTGCCATAATTGATCTCTAAGCGTTATCCATGATATTCAGACTCACCTGTCAAGTTACCTAGTGAAAATGTTCACTTGGATATCTAATGGACATCTCAAACTTAATACATGCAAAACTGAGCTCCTGGCTATCCTTCTAAATCTGCTCCTCTCTCTGGTTAATCCTTTCTCAGTAAATGGCAATGCCATTATTTTAGCTGCTCAGGAAAAATCCTTAAATTCATGTGCATTAGTTAGAAATTGAGCTAAGATACAAGAAACAGAGACCTAATTACATGGGTAGACATATAAGGGTTATTTTTCCAATGTAACAAATGTTTTTTAGATATGGGAAATTGCTATTATCTGTTTAAGGGTTTAAGATACGTTTTTTTACAATCACCTTGCCACATTCCAGGTGGAAAAGAGAAGAAAATGACAAGGGCAACAAGGTAAACATCTTAACTGAGCCAATTCCTTTTAAGGTGTTTTTTTTTTAAAGTTGAAGTATAATTGAGTTATAATACTATATTAGTTTCAGGTATACAACATTGTGATTCAGTATTTTTTACAGATTATACTCCACTAAAATTTATTAGAAGATAATGGCTATAATTCCCTGTGCTATACAGTATATATTTTGCTTACTTATACATAGTATAAAGTGCTTTACCTGAAGATCCACCCCAAAATTTTAATCTTGCATTTCCGTGGCCACCTCGATTCAAAAGAGAAGCTGGGAAATGTAATTCCTACTCTTCCTCCACTTCCCCCTCCTCATTCTACTTTTAACTTGAGAAGACTGACACATTCAATAAGGAAATTTTATTATTAAGGAAGAAGGGAGAAATGATAAGAAACTCATAGTCTCTTCTTTTTTATCATTGATGCTTTACTCTTATGCTGTATTTCCAGTCCATAAGAAAACCTTGTCATCTTTTCCATAAAAAAAGGAAGCATCCAAAACTGGACCATTTTTCACCACTTCAACTGCTACTGCTTTCTTCTAAGCATTATATCACATCTATGTTATGCAAATAGCCTCTAATTTAGTCTTTATCTTGGCCACCACCCCTGCTATATTCTATTCTCTGCACTGAAGCCATATTGGTCGTTCCAAAAGAGTCTTGTCATACCTCTCTTCTGCTTAACATTTTCCAGTGAGTTTCTGTCTCGCTCAAGGTAAAATTAAAAGTTCTTGCAGTCGTTTAAAAGGCAAATCAAAACTACAATGAGATATCATCTCACACCAGTCAGAATGGCCATCATCAAAAAATCTAGAAACAATAAATGCTGGAGAGGGTGTGGAGAAAGGGAACCCTCTTACACTGTTGGTGGGAATGTAAATTGATACAGCCACTGTGGAGAACAGTATGGAGGTTCCTTAAAAAACTACAAATAGAACTACCATATGACCCAGCAATTCCACTACTGGGCATATACCCTGAGAAAACCATAATTCAAAAAGAGTCATCTACCAAAATGTTCATTGCAGCTCTATTTACAATAGCCCAGAGACGGAAACAACCTAAGTGTCCATCATCGGATGAATGGATAAAGAAGATGTGGTACATATATACAATGGAATATTACTCAGCCATAAAAAGAAACGAAATTGAGCTATTTGTAATGAGGTGGATAGACCTAGAGTCTGTCATACAGAGTGAAGTAAGTCAGAAAGAGAGAGACAAATACCATATGCTAACACATATATATGGAATTTAAGAAAAAAAAAATGTCATGAAAAACCTAGGGGTGAAACAGGAATAAAGACACAGACTTACTACTAGAGAATGGACTTGAGGCTATGGGGAGGGGGAAGGGTAAACGGTGACAAAGCGAGAGAGAGGCATGGACATATATACACTACCAAACGTAAGGTAGATAGCTAGTGGGAAGCAGCCGCATAGCACAAGGAGATCAGCTCGGTGCTTTGTGACCACCTGGAGGGGTGGGATAAGGAGGGTGGGAGGGAGGGAGACGCAAGCGGGAAGAGATATGGGAACATATGTATATATATAACTGATTCATTTTGTTGTGAAGCTGAAACTAACATACCATTGTAAAGCAATTATACTCCAATAAAGATGTTAAAATGAAAAAAAAAAAAAGAGCCTCACCTAGGCCTAGATCCTAAAAAAAAAAAAAAAAAAGGCAATGTTGTCAGACCCCCTATCTTCAGCTCCTACTATTCTCTCACTTAAAAACTATGTTCTACCTTGACCTACCTTCTCGTTATTTCTCGAACAAGACAGGAACATTCCTGTCTTTGCACTGGCTTTTCCCCTATACTTACCTTGTACCACCTCTATCTTCCCTCTATTTATACCTAACTTTTACCTCTCCTCATAAATTCTTTGTGCTAGTTCTCTGGCTATCTCTCTCTTCCTTTTTCTACTTTTCTATCTTTTCCCCATATAGCCTTTTCAAAAGCTTTTGTTGTTATTATTACCCCTACCCTCTACCCACTCTCTAGCTCTTCACCCAAATTTCCACAAGGCTAACTCCTTCACCTCTTTCAAGCCACTGAACACACTATTGAAAATTGAACATTGTAAGCCCCCACATTTCTGATGCCTCTTGCCCTATTATGCCCTGTCATTTTCCCCATACCACCTACCATCTTCTAATATTCTATATTGTTTACTTATAACTTAAGTTTATTGGCCCCTACCCATTTAGAATATGAGAACCATAGGTTTTTAAATATAATTTTATATAATTTTTAATATAATTCAGACCTAAACCCCCTTATATTTTTAGAAAAAATACATTTTCTCAATTTCTAGATTGACATGCCACATAATTGAATTCTCATAATAATTATTTATTCAAACAACATTACATCAACAACTCTAAGTTTCTGAACTTTCAATCAAATAACATAATTAGAAAGAGTAAGGGGTTTTACAGCATGTTTTAATATAATTTACATTTTTTAACATATTTATTGGAGTATAATTGCTTTACAACATAGTGTTAGTTTCTGCAGTATAAAAAACTGAATCTGTTATATGTATACATATATCCCCATAACCCCTGCCTCATGCGTCTCCCTCCCCCTTTCCGTAACCCACCCCTCTAGGTAGTCACAAAGCACAGAGCTGATCTCCCTGTGCCCTGCAGCTTCTTCCCACTAGCTATCCATTTTACATTTGGTAGTGTATATATGTCAATGCTACTCTCTCACTTCATCCCAGCTTACCCTTCACCCTCCCTGTATCCTCAAGTCCATTCTCTAGTAGGTCTGCATTTTTATTCCCACCTTGCCCCTAGGTTCTTCATGACCTTTTTTTTTTTTAGATTCCATATATATGTGTTAGCATATGGTATTTGTTTTTCTCTTTCTGACTTACTTCACTCTGTATGAGAGTCTCTGTGTCCATCCACCTCACTACAAATAACTCAGTTTCATTCCTTTTTATGGCTGAGTAATGTTCCATTGTATATATGTGCCGCATCTTCTTTATTCATTCGTCTGTTGATGGACACTTCGGTTGCTTCCATGTCCTGCCTATTGTAAATAGAGCTGCAATGAATATTTGGTACATGACTCTTTTTGAATTATGGTTTTCTCAGGGTATATGACCAGTAGTGGGATTGCTGGGTCATATGGTAATTCTATTTTTAGTTTTTTAAGGAACATCCATACTGTTCTGCATAGTGGATGTATCAACTTACATTCCCACCAACAGTGCAAGAGGGTTCCCTTTTCTCCACATCCCCTCCAGCATTTATTGTTTGTAGATTTTTTGATGATGGCCATTCTGACCAGTGTGAGGTGATACATCATTGTGGTTTGGATTTGTATTTCTCTAATGATTGATATGTTGAGCATTGTTTCATGTGTTTGTTGGCAATCTGTATATCTTCTTTGCAGAAATTGCTATTTAGGTCTTCTGCCCATTTTTGGATTGGGTTCTTTGTTTTTTCGATATTGCACTGCATAAGCTGCCTGTATTTTTTGGAAATTAATCCTTTGTCAGTTGCTTCATTTTCAAAAATTTTCTCCCATTCTGAGGGTTGTCTTTCCATCTTGTTTAATGCTTTGCAAAAGCTTTTAAGTTTCATTAGGTCCCATTTGTTTATTTTTGTTGTTGTTTCCATTTCTCTAGGAGGTGGGTCAAAAAGGATATTTCTGTGATTTATGTCATAGAGTGTTCTGCCTATGCTTTCCTCTAAGAGTTTTATAGTCTCTGGCTTTACATTTAGGTCTTTAATCCATTTTGGATTTATTTTTGGGTATGGTGTTAGGAAGTGTTCTAATTTCATTGTTTTACATCTAGCTTTCCAGTTTTCCCAACACAACTTATTGAAGAGGCTGTCTTTTCTCCATTGTATATGCTTGCCTCCTTTGCGAAAGATAAGGTAACCATAAGTGTATGGGTTTATCTCTGGGCTTTCTATCCTGTTCCACTGATCTATATTTTTGTTTTTGTGCCAGTACCATACTGTCTTGATTACTGTAGCTTCGTTGTATGTTCTGAAGTCAGAGATCCAGATTCTTCTAGCTCCGTTTATCTTTCTCAAGATTGCTTTGGCTATTAGGGGCCTTTTGTGTTTCCATACAAACAGTACAATTTTTTGTTCTACTTCTGTGAAAAATGCCATTGGTACCTTGATAGGGATTGCACTGAATCTGTCGATTGCTTTGGGTAGTATAGTCATTTTCACAATGTTATTCTTCCAATCCAAGAGCATGGTATATGTCTCCATCTGTTTGTATCATCTTTAATTTCTTTCAGCCATGTCTTATAGTTTTCTGCATATAGGTCTCTTGTCTCCTTAGGAAGGTTTATTCCTAGATATTTTATTCTTTTTGTTGCAGTGGTAAATGGGAGTGTTTCTTTAACTTCTTTTTTAGAAATTATTGCTGTTTGTGTATAAGAATGCAAGAGATTTCTGTGCATTAATTTTGTATCCTGCTACTTTACTAAATTCATTGATTAGCTCTAGTAGTTTTTGATACCATCTTTAGGATTCTCTATGTATAGTATCATGTCATCTGCTAACAGTGACAGTTTTACTTCTTCTTCTCCAATTGGATTCCGTTTACCTATTTAGTTTTTCTAATTGCTATGGCTAAAACTTCCAAAACTATGGTGAATAATGGTGGTGAGAGTGGGCAACCTTGTCTTTTTCCTGATCTTACTGGAAATGGTTTCAATTTTTCACCATTGAGAACAATGTTGACTTTGGGTTTGTCATATATGGCCTTTAGTATTTTGCAGTAGGTTCATTGTACACACAGTTTCTGGAGATTTTTTTTCATACATGGGTGTTGAATTTTGTTGAAATCTTTTTCTGCAGCCATTGAATTTATCGTATGATTTTTATATTTCAATTTGTTAATATTGTGTATCACATTGATTCTTTTGTGTATATTGAAGAATCCTTGAATTCCTGGGATAAACCCCACTTGATCATGGTGTATGATCCTTTTAATGTGCTGTTGGATTATGTTTGCTAGTATTTTGTTAAGGGCTTTTGCATCTATGTTCATCAGTGATATTGATGTGTGTTTTTCTTTTTTTGTGACATTTTTGTCTGGTTTTGGTATCAGGGTGTTGGTGGCCTCTTAGAATGAGTTTGGGAGTGTTCCTCTCTCTGTTATATTTTGGAAGAGTTAGAGAATGATAGGTGTTATCTCTTCTGTATATGTTTGATAGAGCTCACCTGTCACGCTATCTGGTCCTAGGCTTTCATTTGTTGGAAGATTTTTAATCACAGTTTCAATTTCAGTGCTTGTGATTGGTCTGTTCATATTTTCTATTTCTTCCTGGTTCAGCCTTGGAAGTTTGTATTTTTTTTAAGAATTTGTCCATTTCTTCCACATTGTCTATTTTATTGGCATATAGTTTCTTGTAGTAGTCTCTCACGATCCTTTGTATTTCTGCAGTGTCAGTTGTTACTTCTCCTTTTTCATTTCTAATTCTGTTGATTTGAGCCTTCTCCCTTGTTTTTCTTGATGTGCCTGGCTAATGTTTTTTTTTTTTAATTTTGCTTATCTTCTCAAAGAACCAGCTTTTAGTTTTATTGATCCTTGATATTGTTTCCTTCATTTCTTTTTCATTTATTTCTGATCTGATATTTATGATTTCTTTCTTTCTGCTAATTTCAGGTTTTTTGTTGTTATTCTTCTTCTGTCTCTAATTGCATTAGGTGTAAGTTTAGATTGTTTATTTGAGATTTTTCTTGTTTTCAGGTAGGACTGTATTGCTATAAACTTCCTTCTTAGAACTGCTTTTGCTGCATTCCATAGGTTTTCGGTTTTCGTGTTTTCATTGTGATGTGTTTCTAGGTATTTTTTGATTTCCTCTTTGATTTCTTCAGTGATCTCTTGGTTATTTAGTAATGTATTGTTTAGCCTCCATGTGTTTGTATTTTACACAGATTTGTTTTCCTGTAATTCATATCTACTCTCATAGCATTGTGATCAGAAAAGATATTTGATATGATTTGAATTTTCCTAAATTTACTGAGGCTTGATTTTTGAGCCAAGATATGATCTATCCTGGAGAATGTTCCATGAGCACTTGAGAAGAAAATATATTCTGTTGCTTTTAGATGGAATGTCCTATAAATATCAGTTAATTTTATCTGGTCTAATGTGTCTTTTAAAGCTTATGTTTCCTTATTTAGTCTCATTTTGGATAAACTGTCCATTGGTGAAAGTGGGGTGTTAAAGTCCCATACTATTATTGTGTTACTGTCAATTTTCCCTTTTATGGCTGTTAGCATTTGCTTTATGTATTGACATGTTACTATGTTGGGTGCATAAATATTTACAATTGTTATATCATCTTCTTGGAATGATCCCTTGATTATTATGTAGTGTCCTTCTTTTTCTTTGGTTATAGTCTTTATTTTAAAGTCTATTTTTTCTGATATGAATATTGCTACTCCAACTTACTTTTGATTTCCATTTGTATGGCATATCATTTTTCATCCCCTCACTTTCAGTCTGTATGTGTCCCTAGGTGTGAAGTGGGTCTCTTGTTGACAGCATATATATGGGTCTCATTTTTTTATCCATTCAGCCAGTCTGTGTCTTTTGGTTGGAGCTTTTAATCCATTTACCTTTAAGGTAATTATTGATATATATTTTCCTATTACCATTTTCTTAATTGTTTTGGGTTTGTTATTGTAGGTATTTTCCTTCTTTTGTGTTTCCTGCCTAGAGAACTTCCTTTAGTATTTGTTGCAAGGCTAGTTTAGTGATGTGGAATTCTCTTATGTTTTGCTTGTCTGTAAGGGTTTTAATTTCTCTGTTGAGTCTGAATGAGATCCTTGCTGTGTAGAATCATCTTCGTTGAAGGTTTTTTCCCTTTCATCACTTTAAATATGTCCTGTCATTCCCTTCAGGCTTGCAGAGTTTCTGCTGAAATATCAGCTGTAAACCTTATGGTGTTTCCCTTGTATTTTATTTGTTGCTTTCCCCTTGCTGCTTTTAGTATTTTTTTAATTTAATTTTTGATAGTTTGACTAATATATGTTTTGGCATGTTCCTCCTTGGATTTATCCTGTATGGGACTCTCTGCACTTCCTGGACTTGATTGCTATTTCCTTTCCCATGTTAGGGAATTTTCAACTGTAATCTCTTCAAATATTTTCCTACACCCTTTCTTTTCCTCTTCTTCTTCTTGGACCCCTTAATTGAAATGTTGGTGCTTTTAATGTTGCCCCAGAAGTTTCTGAGAGTTTCCTCAATTCTTTTCACTCCTTTTTCTTTATTCCGTTCTGCAGCAGTTATTTCTACTATTTTATATTCCAGGTTACTATCTGTTCTTCTGTCTCAGTTATCCTGTTACTGATTCTTTCTAGAGTGTTCTTAATTTCATTATTGTGTTGTTCATCATTGTTTGTTTGCTCTTTAGTTCTTCTAGGTCCTTGTTAAATGTTTCTTCTGTTTTCTCCATTCTATTTTCGAGATTTTGGATCACTTTACTATCATTACTCTGAATTCTTTTTCAGGTAGACTGCCTATTTCTCCTTCATTTGTTTGGTCTGGTGGGTTTTTACATTGCTCCTTCATCTGCTGCATATTTCTTTGTCTTCTCATTTTGTTTAACTTACTCTGTTTGGGATCTCCTTTTCGCAGGCTACAGGTTCATAGTTCACATTGTTTTTGGTGTCTTTCCCCAGTGGGTGATGTTGGTTCAGTGGCTTGTGTAGGCTTCTTGGTGGTGGGGACTGGTGCCTGTGTTCTGGTGGATGAGGCTGAAACTTGTCCTTTTGGCGTGCAGGGCCACATCCTGTTATGTGTTTTGGAGTGTCTGTGAGTTTAGTATGACTTTAGGCAAGTTCTCTGATGATGGGTGGGTTTGTGTTCCTGTCTTGCTTGTTGTTTGGCATGGGGCATCCAGCACTGGACTTACTGGCCGTTGGGTTGAGCTGGGTCTTTGGGTTGAGCTGGGTCTTATTGTTGAGACAAAGACCTCTTCGTGATCTCTCGTTGATTGATATTACATGGGTCCGGGAGGTTTCTGGTGGTCCAATATCCTTGATTCAGCCCTCCCATCTTGAAGTCCCAGGTCCAACACCCTGCTGGAGCACCAAGACCCTGCCAGCCACACAGCTCAGAAGCAAAGGAAGAGAGAAACCAAAACACAAACTAGAAAACAAAACCACAATAAATGAACAGAGAGAACCATAGGACAAATTTTAAAAGCAAACCTATAAAGAGAGAATCACACAAAGAAGCATATACATACACACTCACAAAAAGAGAAAAAGGGAAAAAAAATATATATATATATGTATATATTTATAAAAAGGAAGAGACCAGCCAAACCAATAAACAAATCCACCAGTGATAATAAGTACTAAATACCATACTAAGATAAACATAAAACCAGAAACAAATTATAATCAGAAGGCAAACCCTAAGCCTACTGCCTTAATTTTGGGAACATTCCATTGTCCATTAAGGTATTCTTCAGGCGTATGGTTTATCAAGTTAATTGTGTGTATTTATTCTGCTACTCCTGATGCTGCACAGAGAAATTTCCTTTTCTCTTCTTTGTTCGCTCAGCTCCTGGAGTTCAGCTTTGGTTTTGGCCCTGCCTCTGCATGTAGGTCACACTCAGACATCAGTTCCCTGCCCAGACAGGAGGGGGTTAAATGGAGCAGCTGATTAGGGCTGTGTTGCTCACTCAGGCTGAGGGGAGGGAGGGGTATGGTAGTCAAAATTGGATTGTGGGGTGAGCCTGAGGCAGCAAAGGCTGATGTGACATTGCAACAGCCTGAGGCAAACTGTTCTCCCAGGGAAGTTGTCCCTGGATCTTGGGACCCTGGCAGTAGCGTGCTGCACAGCCTCCCAGGGCCTGTGGATAGTGACGTGTGCTTGCACACAGGATTCTTGGTGGCAGCTGCAGCAGTCTTAGCATTTCATGCCTGTCTCTGTGGTCTGAGCTGATAACCATGCCTCACAGCCATCTCTGGAGCTCACTGAGGCAGTGCTCTGCCTTCTGTGGGAACACTGGGAAGGAATCCCCTCTCCTTGTGCACCCCAAAACAAAGGTTTCTTGTCTCTCCGGCAGGTCCAGACATTTTCCCAGAATCCCTCACTGCTAGTTCTGGTGCACTAGCCCCCTTTGGGCTATCTTCATGCAGCCAAACCCTGTCCTCTCCCTGGGATCTGAACTCCAAAGTCCAAGCCTCATCTCCCAACCCCCACCCATCCCAGCAGGTGAGCAGACAAGCCTCTCAGTCTGGAGTGCTGGTCGGCTCTGAATCTCTGTGCAGGAATCTCTCTACTTTGTACTCTGCATCCCTGTTCCTGTGCTCTCCTCCATGGCTCCAAAGCTTCCTCTCTGCCCATACCCCATCCCCACTAGTGAAGGGGATCCCTAGTGTGTGGAAACTTTCCCTCCTTCACAGATACCTCCTAGAGGTGTGGGTCCCATCACTATTCTTTTATCTCTGTGTTTGTTTTTTATTTTCTTTTGCCCTACCCAGGTATGTGGGGATTTTCTTGCCTTTCAGGAAGTCTGAGGCCTTCTGCCAGTGTTCAGTAGGTGTTCTGTAGAAGTTGGTCCACATGTAGATATATTTTTGATGTATATGGAGAGGAATGTGATCTCCACTTCTTAGTCCTCTGCCATCTTGAAGGTCTCTCTATATTACATTTTATCTGTAATTGAGTGAGACAAGGAGACTCACATGCATGGAACATGTAGCAAAGTAACTTATGTGAAATATATTAGAATTCTTAAAATTTTTTCTCATATATAATTCTCCCCTTTCTCCCATTAGGCCAGAGGCACCCACTGCCTCTAGAAATATGAAAGTTGTTTTAGAAAGGATATAAAGATACATTTTTTAATTACTCATTTTGGATTCCAAAATAGATTATTTTTAATCAAAAAATGAAGACATTTGTATGAAAATCCTGGCTTTTAATTTCAAAAGCTGGGCAATTCAAAGAGAAAATTATTTTCTCAGAATTGTTCAAATATTATGGTTCAAAATCTCAATGATTAAGTTTGAAAACTTAGATTATAGAATTTATGAAAGTTCACCATAAATTAGAGAGAGACACTATATCTGATAAAACGGTAATGTCTACCATGGAGGAAGCAAGAAAATAACTACATGGGCATAGGAAGAAGATATAAATATTCAAAGCAGACAAGACTAAGCCCCCTGGTCATTTGTCATATGGAAAGATACAATTATGAAATTATGAGTTCAAGTAAAAAGCAGAATGGGTTTTTGCATCATTTTTTATTTAGAACTCTGGGAGAAAACATTACAGTGTGTAACATGTCAAAATGAAATGGCTAGAGACCATGGTTTTCACATTCTACTGGAGGGTTTGCATATTGTTTAGGTTAAAAGGCTATCTGAGATGATTCTTTTCTCTATTTCAGTGTTCTGGTAGGCTGTGGAAGAGAACCAGAAGTTTCTGCATGGCTTAAAAATGTAAAAGTATTTCTGCATGCTCTAAAATTGTAAAAGTATTGAGAGAGTACATGACCCAAATATGTCTGGTGTTAAGGCAATGAGGGCTCTGTGATCCTTAAGAATAGAGTCCACAGCAGTGTCCAGAGTATCAACAGTCAATGTTAGCACCTAACCAAAACTCAGGCAGGATCAGTTGCAACAAAATAGATAAGGCAGGGGTAAAGGGTGGCACCACAAACTAAGTGTGGTGAGACACTAGCAGAGATCAATAATATTCCAGAGGACAGTGCACACACTCTTCCCAAGTCTTGATATTATTCATGCATCCAAGCCCAAGTAGAAACCAGAATAGAGGGATACAATTTAATATATGCTTGTAATTATACTGTGTAAAGTTTGTAATTTGTTCACTAAAACTCAAAGGTGAAGAAATACAACTTCCTATATTTCCTTGATAAATGATGGCATAGATGGCCCATGACAAAATAGAAAAGTGGAGAGAAGAGGAAATTTACCTTTTGGAATTACATCTCCTTTTTGTAATATTTGAACATATTTCAGTACTAGGATTTCAGTGGTAAAAAAAGCAATGCATCTGGATAATAAAAAAAAAATCATACTGATCTTTAAGGAACTGTGTATGTTAGACATTCATGGAACACTTGAATTTTAAAGTGAAGAACATTTGAAAAGTGTGCTAGTTTATCCAAAAGGCATTACTATGTAATCTTAGTATTTCATAATACAAGTAAAATATATTTAGCCAAAGAGCTCTGTATTGATGCAACTTATATCAAACCATATAAGGCTACCTCCCCTGCCTATTATGCCTCAGAAGAAATCCTGACCCTAAATGGCAGAATAATATATTTGCTACTACCCTTCACAGGAAACAGAAGACCCATTTAGCTGGGAATTTGAAGAGAAGTTAATGAAGGGCTATTCACAGTTTTGTGGCAGAACTGAGAGAATCAACAAGGCAGAGTGAGGAACCTGGCAACTAGCAACAAAAGGAAGGAATTACCATCACGAGTTCTGAAGGGGCAAAAAAGAAATGGTAATACTGAAACATAGAGCTGGAGCCATGGAAAAGAGGCTGCCAAACAGAAGTCTCCTTTTTTGTACCATAAAACCCTTTGTCAGTAAAAATATATGAATCCTTCCTCAGAATACTACTTTTCAAAATATTTATTTTATTGTAGTTAGAACATAATATGAAATTTACACTCAACACATTTTTAAGTGTACAATGCTCTATTGTGACTATAGGTAAAATGTTGTTCATCAGATACATAGAACTTACATTAGGGCCAAAAATATAAAAATACTTAGGAATAAGTTTAAGAAGGTGAAAGACTTGTATACTGAAAACTACAAAACACTAATGAAAGAAATTTTTAAAAAAATCAAACTCAAACAAATGGAAAGATATCCCACATTAATGGATTGGAGCATTTAAAATTGTTAAAATGTCTATACTACCCCAAATGATCTACAGATTCAGTATAATCTGTATCAAAATCCCAGTCACATTTTTTGTAGAAATAGAAACAAACAATTCTAAATTTTATATGGATCCACAAAATGTCATGAATAGCCAAGTCAATTTTCAGAAAGAAAAACAAAGCTAGAGTCATCATACTTCCTGATTTCAAAATTGACTACAAACACACAGTAATCAAAACAGTATGGAACTAGCATAATGATAGACATATAAACCAGTGAAATAGAATAGAAGGCCCATAAATAAATTCACATACATATGGTCAATTATTTTTTCCAAGCATGCCAATAGGGAAAGCATAGTCTCAATCTTAAATGAAGATTTAATTTTCATTCTAGTTATATACCTGTTTAGGCTTAATATTTCTTAATGTTTCTATCATGGTAATTTGTATATTTCTAGGAATTTATTAATTTCTTCTAGGATGTCCAGTTTGTTGGCATATAATTATTCATACTGGTCTCATATGATCCTTTTTACTTTTGTGTCATCACTTGTAAAATCTCCTCTTTCAATTTTGATTTTACTTGAGTCTTTGTTCCTTTTTTCTTAGTATAGCTAAGGGTTTGTCAATTTTGTTCATCATTTTTAAAAAATCACTTAGTTTAATTGTTTGTATTGTTTTTCTACTTTATTTATTTACACTGTAATATTTGTTATTTCCTTCCTTCTTCTAATGCTAAGCCTAGTTTTTTTTTCTGCATTTTTTAGCTCCATGAAAAAATTAAAAATGTGAAAGTAGGCTTTTTGTGTAAAAACTTTCTTCTTTTTTTTAAATTTAAGTGTAGTTGATTTACAATATTATATTAGTTTCAGGTGTACAGCATGGTGATTCAGTATTTTTACAGATTATACTCCATTAGAAGTTATTATAAGATAATGGAATATAATTCTCTGTGCTATACAACATATCCTTGTTGCTTATCTATTTTATACATAATAGTTTGTATCTCTTAATTCTATGCTCCTAATTTGCCCCTCTTCCTTTCCTTCTCCCCTTTGGCAACTGCTGGTTTGTTTTCTATATCTATGAGTCTGTTTCTGGTTTTCATATACATTCATTTGTAGTATTTTTTAGATTCCTCACATAAGTGATATCATACAGTATTTGTCTTTCTCTTTCAGACTTATCTCACTAAGCGTAACATTCTCTAGGTTCATCCACATTGTTGCAAATGGCAGAATTTCATTATTTTTTATGGCTAAGTGGTATTTCATTGTATATATATATCACATTAGCAATGTTGAGCATTTTTTATTTGTCTGTAATCGATCTGTAAACCTTCTTTGGAAAAATGTCAATTCAGGTCTTCTGCCCATTTTTTTATTGGGTTGTTTGTTTTTGTGATATTGAATTGTGAAAACTTTTTTTTTTTATGTAGGAATTTATTACACTAAACTTCCCTCTTCAGTACTATCTTTGCAGCATATCAAAAGTTCTGGTATGTTGTGTTTTTTACTTCTTCTTTGATATAGTAATTGTCCAAGAGTGTGTCATCTAAGTTCCACATATTTGTGAATTTTCCCCTTTTCCTTCTCCTATTGACTTCTAGTTTCATGCCATTGTGTTCAGAAAAGATACTTGGTATACTTCCAATCTTCCTTAAATTTGTTGATTTGTTTCCTGATATATCCCAGAGAAAGCTCCATGTGCACTTAAAAATCTACATTCTGCCCCTGTTGAGTGGGATGTCCTATATATGTCTGTTAGGTCTGTAAATTTGTTCAACTTCTGTTTCCTTATTGTTGTTCTATCCATTAATGAAAGTTGGGTATTGAAGCTTCCAACTACTCTTGTATTGTTCTCCATTTCTGCCTTCAATTATGTCAATGTTTGCCTTATGGATTTAGGTATTTTGATGTTTGGTACATATAACATATGTAGTTAAAATTGTTTCATCTTCCTGGTGGATTGATTCTTTTATGATTATATATTGTCCTTCTTTGTGTCTTATGACGTTTTTGACTAAAAGTCTATTTTGTCTGATATAAGTATAGCCACACCTCCTCTCTTTTGTTTACCACTTGTATGAAATATCTTTTTCCATGTCTTCATTTTTAGCCTATGTGTGTATTTAAATCTAAAATGAATTACATAAAGACAGCTCATTTTTTTATATCATTAAGCCATTCTTCATCTTTTAATTGGGGAGTTTATTTACATTCAAAGTAATTATTGATAGAGAAGTATGTACTATTTTCATTTTGTTAATTATTTTTTATTTATCTTGTAGTTATCTGTCTTTTTTCTCTTCCTATTTCTTTGTGCTTGGATGATTTTTGTATTGATATAAAAATCACTTTGATACCTTTCTTTTGTGCAGCTTCTCTTTGTGGTAACCTTGGGACTTGCATAAAATATCATATAATTACAGTAGTCTACTTTAAGCTGATAATACATTCAGTTAATTGCATTCAAAAATACTAAACTTTAACTTCCTCCACCACTTTTATGTTACTGTTGTTACAATTTACATCTATTTATATTGTATATATTGTGTATATTTATGTTACACTTAGCTTTAATACTTTTGCTTTTTAACTTTTATTCTGGTGTTAAAATGGATATATCCACCACCATTACAGTTATACAGTATTCTGTAATTGTCTATATATTTACCTTTACCAATAGGTTTAATAATTTCTTAAGCTAATATGTTTCTGTTTAGCATACTATCATTTCAACGTGTACTCACTTAACATTTCTTGTAAGACAAATCTATTGATGTTAAAGTCCCTCAGCTTCCATCTGTGAAAGTTTTTAGCTCTCTTTCCTTTCTGAAGGACAGCTTTGTTGGGTAAAGAATAATTGTTTACGGGGGGGGGTTGTTGTTAATTTCAGCATTTTAAATGCATTATCCTATTTCTTTCTGGCCTGCAAGATTTCTGCTGAAAAGTCTGCTAAAAAATTATGGGCTTTCCCTTGTGTGCAACAAGTCACTTTTCTCTAGATGCCTTCAAAATTTTCTGACTTTGACTTTTGACAATTTTTTTAAAATTATTTATTTATTTATTTAATTTATTTCTTTAGGCTGTGCCAGGTCTTAGTTGCAGGACAAAGCACTCCACCCACAGACCCTAATAAAAGTGTGTTCCCATGTTCTATCACTCTTTCTACACCCTGCCTTGACCTCTCTGTGTGGCCCCTCAAGGTATGCCTTGCATTTCCTCTAAGACCTATGAGTAATAAACTTCTGTTTCAGTTTCTCTTGTAATCTGTTAAACCTTGGCTCATCATCTGGCAAACTGTGCTCCACTTAATAAATGTTAAATTAAAAGTCATAACAAGTACTCTTAAACATTTATTGTGCACCAGCAATGTGTTAAGCTCATTACACATATTTCAATTAATCTTGATTTTTTGAAATTAATTGTGCATTTACCTTTTATGTCTGTAGTTAGAAATAGTTCAAATAGCTCCAGAATTACCTATAGTTAGAAATAGTTTTAATACCTCCAGAATTATCCTTTTATGTCTATAGTTAGAAATAGTTTAAATAGCTCTGGAATTAAATAGCTTCTTCAATATTTTTCAAAACAGGCCTGCAAAATTCTCTGAGCCAGATATTGTTTATGGTATAGCACTTTGAATATTTCCTACTTAATAGTCATGGGATTAGATTTTCTATTGTTTCTTGAGTCTTTTTTTTGTAATTATTAATTTAATTATTTTATTTAAATTTATATTAATGTCACAGAATAATTTACTTTTATTTCTTCTGTTTTTGGAGTATTTTCTTATTACCTTTTTTTTCATTGTTATTGTGTGTTTTTCTCTTCTTTGTTCTGGAATATATTAGCTGATGATTCATAAATTTTATTACTTTATCAAAGATACATCTTAGAATAAGTTACTAAGTTTACTAGTTTACTTTTTCAAGTGCAGTATTATATTTTATAATATTTTACTTTGGTGTTCAATGGAGGTACAGGACCTTGCAATTTGTTTCTGGATTTCTCACAAAGGGAATTTGTCCATTAATTTTTGCTGTTTTACACATATATTTTTTCAATTCTATTTAGGTGTATTTTGTTATTTTCTTTAACCTGAGCAGAATTAAAATTTTTATCTTGCATTGTTTTGTAAGGAATCTGTTTGAAGGATGTAACTTACCTACTTTGTTTATCCAACATATGTTAATGGATTTCTGCATACCATTAAGTACTGGTTTCAATTTACCCTTTAACTGAGAAGTTATTCAAAGGGGAGTTTTCCCACACCATGTGTGGTTGGATATTCTTTTTTTGCTTACTAAGAACTCAAATAATCATTCTCATCAGTTATATAAGAAGGAAAACAAAAGCAAAAACAAAGAAACAAAAATCACTCTCATGGAGATCGGAGTGGAAGATGGCAGAAGTGTAAGATGTGGAAATCACCTTCCTCCCCAAGGATACACCAGAAATACATCTACACGTGGAACAACTCCTACAGAACACCTACTGAAGGCTGGCAGAAGACCTCAGACCCAAAAGGCAAGAAACTCCCCACCTACCTGGGTAGGGCAAAAGAAAAAAGAAAAAACAGAGACAAAAGAATAGGGACGGGACCTGCACCAGTGGGAGGGCACTGTGAAGGAGGAAAGGTTTCCACACACTAGGAAGCCCCTTTGTGGGCGGAGACTGCAGATGGTGGAGGGGGAAAGCTTTGGAGCCATGGAGGAGAGCGCAGCAACAGGGGTGCAGAGGGAAAAGTGGGGAGATTCCCACACAGAGGATCGGTGCCGACCATCTCTCACCAGCCCAAGAGGCTTGTCTGCTCACCCTCTGGGGTGGACGGGGCTGTGAGCTGAGGCTCGGGCTTCCGTCAGAGTGCAAGGAGAGGACTGGTGTTGGTGGCGTGAACACAGCCTGAAAGGGTTAGTACATGATGGCTAGCCGGGAGGGAGTCCAGGAAAAGGTCTAGAGCTGCTGAAGAGGTAAGAGACATTTTCTTCCCTCTTTGTTTCCTGGTGTGCAAGGAGAGGGGATTAAGATCGCTGCTTAAAGGAGCTCCAGATACGGGCACAAGCCGCAGCTAAAAGTGCAGACCCCAGAGATGAGCAGGAGATGCTAAGGCTGCTGCTGCCAACAGCAAGAAGCCTTTGTGCGAGCACAGGTCACTATCCACACCTCCCTTCTGGGGAGCCTGTGCAGCCCACCACTGCCAGGGTCCCGGGATCCAGGGAAAACTTCTTCAGGAGAACGCATGGTGTGCCTCAGGCTGGTGCAACAGCACACCAGCCTCTGCTGCCACAGGCTCACCCTGCACTCCGTGCCCCTCACTCCCCCCGGCCTGAGTGAGCAAGAGCCCTGGAATCAGCGGCTCCTTTAACCTCGTCCTGTCTGAGTGAAAAACAGACGCCCTCCAGCGACCTACACGCAGAGGTGGGGCCAAATCCAAAGGTGAGCCCCTGGGACCTGTGAGAACAAAGAAGAGAAAGGGAAATCTCTCCCAGCAGCCTGAGACGCAGGGGATTAAAGCTACACAATCAACTTGGTTGACCCTGCATCTGTGGAATACATGAATAGAAAAGGAATCATCCCAAATTGAGGAAGTGGACTTTGAGAGCAAGATTTATGACTTTTTTACATTTTCCTCTTTTTGTGAGTGTGTACGTGTATGGTTCTGGGTGAGATTTTATTTGTATAGCTTTGCTTCCACCATTTGTCCTAGGGTTCTATCCATCCGTTTTTTAAATTTTTTTTCATAATAATTATTTTTTATTTTAATAACTTTATTCTATTTTACTTTATCTTCTTTCTTTCTTTCCTTCCTTCCCTCCTTTAGACAATGAATCATCCCAAATTGAGGAGGTGGAATTTGAGAGCAAGATTTATGACTTTTTCCCCTTTTCCTCATTTTGTGAGTGTGTATGTGTATGCTTCTGTATGAGATTTTGTCTGTATAGCTTTGTTTCCACCATTTGTCCGAGGCTTCTATCTGTCCATTTTTTTGTTGTCGTTTTTTTTAATTTTTCCCCTCTTTTCTTAATAATTATACTTTTATTTTAATAACTTTATTATATTTTAATTTATTTTATTTTATCTTCTTTCTTTCTTTCTTTATTCCTTCCTTCCCACCTTCCTTCCTTCCTTCCTCCCTCTGTCCCTCCCTCCCTCCCTTCTTTCTTTCCTTCTTTCCTTCTTTTCCTCTTTCTTTCTTTCTTTCTTTCTTTTTTCTTTCTTTCTTTCTTTGTTTCTTTCTTTCTTTCTTTCTTTCTTTCTTCCTTCCTTCCTTCCTTCCTTCTTTCCTTCCTTCCTTTCTTTCTTTCTACTTCTACTAATTCATTCTTTCTACATTTTCTCCCTTTTTTCTGAGCTGTGTGGATCAAAGGCTTTTGGTGCTGCAGCCAGGAGTCAGTGCTGTCCCTCTGAGGTGGGAGAGCCAACTTCAGGACACTGGTCAACAAGAGACCTGCAAGCTCCATATAATATCAAATGGCACAAATCCCCCAGAGATCTCCATCTCAAAGCCAGCACCCAACTTCACTCAATGACCAGCAAGCTACAGTGCTGGACACCCTATGCCAAACAACTAGCAAAACAGGAACACAGCCCCACCCATTAGCAGAGAGGCTGCCTAAAATCATAATAAGTCCACAGACACCCCAAAACACACCACCAGACGTGTACCTGCCCAACAGAGAGACAAGATCAAGCCTCACCCAACAGAAGATAGGAACTAGTCCCCTCGACCAGGAAGCCTACACAACCCACTGTACCAACCTTAGCCACTGGGGACAGACACCAAAAAAATGGGAACTATGAACCTGCAGGCTGCAAAAAGCACACAACAAACACAGTAAGATAAGCAAAATGACATGAAAGAAAAAAAACATCACAGTTGAAGGAGCAAGATAAAAACTCACCAGAGATAAAAAATGAAGAGGAAATTGGCAGTCTATCTGGAAAAGAATTCAGAATAATTATAGTAAAGGTGATCCAAAATCTGGGAAATAGAATAGACAAAATGCAAGAAACATTTAACAAGGACCTAGAAGAACTAAAGATGAAACAAACAATGATGAACAACACAATAAATGAAATGAAAAATACTCTAGATGGGATCAATAGCAGAATAACTGAGGCAGAAAAATGGATAAGTGACCTGGAAGATAAAATAGTGGAAATAATTACTGCATAGGAGAATAAAGAAAAAAGAGTGAAAAGCAATGAGGACAGTCTCAGAGACCACTAGGACAACATTAAACATACCAACATTCGAATTACAGGTGCCCAAGAAGAAGAAAAGAAAAAGAAAGTGACTGAGAAAATATTTGAAGAGATTATACACTACACTAATATGGGAAAGGAAATAGTTATTCAAGTCCAGGAAGCACAGAGAGTACCACACAGGATAAATCCAAGGAGAAACAAGCAAAGACACATATTAATCAAACTGTCAAAAATTAAATTAAAAGAAAACATATTAAAAGCAGCAAGAGGGGCTTCCCTGGTGGTGCAGTGGTTGAGAGTCTGCCTGCCGATGCAGGGGACACGGGTTCGTGCCCTGGTCCGGGAAGATCCCACATGCCACAGAGCGGCTGGGCCCGTGAGCCATGGCCGCTGAGCCTGCGCGTCCGGAGCCTGTTGCTCCGCAACGGGAGAGGCCACAGCAGTGAGAGGCCCGCATATCGCAAAAAAAAAAAAAAAAAAAAAGCAGCAAGGGAAAAGCAACAATTAACACATAAGGGAATCCCCATAAGGTTAAGAGCTGATCTTTCAGCAGAAACTCTGCAAGCCAGAAGGGACTGGCAGGACATATTTAAAGTGATGAAGGAGAAAAAGCTGCAACCAAGATTCCTCTACCCAGCAAGGATCTCATTCAGATTTGATGGAGAAATTAAAACTTTACAGACAAGCAAAAGCTGAGAGAGTTCAGCACAACCAAACCAGCTTTACGACAAATGCTAAAGGAACTTCTCCAGGCAAGAAACACAAGAGAAGGAAAAGACTTACAATAACAACACAAAACAATTTTAAAAATGGGAATAGGAACATACATATCGATAATTACTTTAAATGTAAATGGACTAAATGCTCCCACCAAAGGACACAGATTGGCTGAATGGATATAAAAACAAGACCCATATATATGCTGTCTACAAGAGACCCACTTCAGACCTAGAGACACATACAGACTGAAAGTAAGAGGATGGAAAAAGATATTCCATGCAAATGGAAACCTAAAGAAAGCTGGAGTAGCAATTCTCATATCAGACAAAGTAGACTTTAAAATAAAGACTATTAGAAGAGACAAAGAAGGACACTACATAATGGTCAAGGGATCGATCCAAGAAGAAGATATAACAATTGTAAATATTTATGCACCCAACATAGGAGCATCTCAATATATAAGGCAAATACTAACAGCCATAAAAGGGGAAATCGGCAGTAACACATTCATAGTAGGGGACGTTAACACCCCACTTTCACCAATGGAGAGATCATCCAAAATGAAAATAAATAAGGAAACACAAGCTTTAAATGATACATTAAACAAGATGGACTTAAAGGATATATATAGGACACTCCATCCAAAAAAACAGAATACACATTTTTCTCAAGTGCTCATGGAATATTCTTCAGCATAGATCATATCTTGGGTAACAAGTGAAGCCTTGGTAAATTTAAGAAAATTGAAATTGTATCAAGTATCTTTTCTGACCACAATGCTATGAGACTAGATATCAATTACAGGAAAAGATCTGCAAAACATACAAACACCTGAAGGCTAAATGATACACGACTTAATAATGAAGTGATCAACTAAGAAATCAAAGAGGAAATTAAAAAAATACCTATAAACAAAAGACAATGGAGACACGATGACCAAAAACTTATGGGATGCAGCAAAAGCAGTTCTAAGAGGGAAGTTTATAGCAATACAAGCCCACCTTAAGAAACAGGAAACATCTCGAATAAACAACCTAACCTTGCACCTAAAGCAATTAGAGAAAGAAGAACAAAAAAACCCCAAAGCTACCAGAAGGAAAGAAATCATAAAAATCAGATCAGAAATAAATGAAAAAGAAGGAAACGATAGCAAAGATCAATAAAACTAAAAGCTGGTTCTTTGAGAAGATAAACAAAATAGATAAAGCATTAGCCAGACTCATCAAGAAATAAATGGAGAAGACTCAAGTCAATAGAATTAGAAATGAAAAAGGAGAAGTAACAACTGACATTGCAGAAATACAAAAGATCTTTAGAGATTACTACAAGCAACTCTATGCCAATAAAATGCACAACCTGGAAGAAATGGATGAATTCTTAGAAATGCACAGCCTTCCATGACTGAATCAGGAAGAAATAGAAAATATGAACAGACCAATCATAAGCACTGAAATTGATTCTGTGATTAAATATCTTCCAACAAACAAAAGCCCAGGACCAGATGGTTTTGCAGACGAATTCTATCAAACATTTAGAGAAGAGCTAACACCTATCCTTCTCAAATTCTTCCAAAATATAGCAGAGGGAGGAACACTCCCAAACTCACTCTACGAGGCCGTCATCACCTTGATACCCAAACCAGACAAGGATGTCACAAAGAAAGAAAACTACAGGCCAATATCACTGATGAACATAGATGCAAAAATCCTCAACAAAATACTAGCAAACAGAATCCAATCTAACAGCACATTAAAAGGATCATACACCATGATCAAGTGGGGTTTATTCCAGGAATGCAAGGATTCTTCAATATACGCAAATCAATCAATGGATAAACCATATTAACAAATTGAAGGAGAAAAAGCCTATGATCATCTCAGTAGGTGCAGAGAAAACTTTCGACAAAATTCAACACCAATTTATGATAAAAAACCTGCAGAAAGTAAGCATAGAGGGAACTTTCCTCAACATAATAAAGGCCATATATGACAAACCCACAGTCAACATCATCCTCAGTGGTGAAAAACTGAAAGCATTTCCACTAAGATCAGGAACAAGACAAGGTTGCCCACTCTAACCACTCTTATTCAACACAGTTTTGGAAGTTTTAGCCACAGCAATCAGAGAAGAAAAGGAAATAAAAGGAATCCAAATCAGAAAAGAAGAAGTAAAGCTGTCACTGTTTGCAGATGACATGATACTCTACATAGAGAATCCTAAAAATGCTACCAGAAAACTACTAGAGCTAATTAATGAATTTGGTAAAGTAGCAGGATACAGAATTAATGCACAGAAATCTCTGCCATTCCTATGCACTAATGATGAAATATCTCAAAGTGAAATCAAGAAAACACTCCCTTTTACCATTGCAATAAGAAGCATAAAATATCTAGGGATAAACCTACCTAAGGAGACAAAAGACCTGTATGCAGAAAATTATAAGACATTGATGAAATAAGTTAAGGATGATACAAATAGATTGATAGATATACCATGTTCTTGGATTGGAAGAATCTACATTGTGAAAATGACTCTCCTACCCTAAGCAATCTACAGATTCAATGCAATCCCTATGAAACTACCACTGGCATTTTTCACAGAACTAGAACCAAAAATTTCACAATTTGTATGGAAACACAAAAGACCCCGTATAGCCAATGCAATCGTGAGAATGAAAAATGGAGCTGGAGGAATTAGGCTCTCTTACTTCAGACTATACTACAAACTACAGCAATCAAGACAATATGATACTGGCATGAAAACAGAAATATAGATCAATGAAAGAGGATAGAAAGCCCAGAGATAAACCCATGCACATATGGTCACCTTATCTTTGATAAAGGAGGCAAGAATATACAGTGGAGAAAAGACAGCCACTTCAATAAGTGATCACTGAAGAAATCAAAGAGGAAATCAGACAATATGAAAACAATAGGGATGGGACCTGCACCAGTGGGAGGGAGCTGTGAAGGAGGAAAGCTTTCCATACACTAGGAAGTCCCTTCGTGGGCAGAGACTGTGGGTGGCAGAGGGGGAAAGCTTTGGAGCTGCAGAGGAGAGGACAGCAACAGGGGTGTGGCGAGCAAAGCAGGGATTCCCACCCAGAGGATCGGTGCCGACTGGCACTCACCAGCCCAAGAGTCTTGTCTGCTCACCCGCCAGGGCGGGTGGGGTTGGGAGCTGAGGCTCGGGTTTCCTTCGGATCGCAGGGAGAGGACTGGTGGTGTGAACACAGACTGAAGGTGTTAGTGCACCATGGTTCACTGGGAGGGTGTCCGGGAGAAAGTCTGGGCCTTCTGAAGAGGCAAGAGACTTTTTCTTCTATGCCCACAAATTTGACAACTAGATAAAACAAATGAACTCCTTGAAACACACAATCTACCAAAACTCACACAAGGAGAACTAGATAATATGAATATGCCTATATTTATTAAATAAATGAATCCATAATTAATAACTTTACAAAACAGAGGAAACCAGGGCCAGATGGCTTCATTGATGAATTATACCAAGTACCTAGGGAATGAATTAAACAAATTCTCTACAATTTCTTGAACCATAAAAAAAGCAGAGGGCATACTTCCTATCTCATTCTACGAGGCAAGCATTACACTAATGTCAAAACCAGGCAAATATTACAAGAAAGGAAAACTACATACTGATATCTGTCATGAACAAGTATCCAGAAATCCTCAACAAAATACTAGCAATTTGAATTCAAAAACATATAAAAATAATCATTCTGCATAACCAGGAAGGATTTGTTGCAGGTATACACACTGGTTTAATATTCAAAAAAGAGTTTATGTAATCCATCTCATCAATAGGCTAGTGAAGGAAAATTTTATGATCATATAAATAGATGAAGAAAAAGTAATTGACAAAGTCCAAATCACTTATGATAAAAACTTTTAGCAAACTAATTGTAAAGGGAAGCTTTCTCAACTTCAAAAAAAATCTATTAAAAAACCCACAGAGGGCTTCCCTGGTGGCACAGTGGTTAAGAGTCTACCTGCCGATGCAGGGGACGTGGGTTCATGCCCTGGTCCATCCAGGAAGGTCCCACATGCTGCAGTTCAGCTGGGCCCATAAGCCATGGCCACTGAGCCTGCGCTCCGCAGTGGGAGAGGCCGTGGCAGTGAGAGGCCCGTGTACCACAAAAAAAAAAACAAAAACAAACAAACAAAAAAACACAGAGAACAGTGTCAGCAAGATGGCAGACAAGGAAACTCCAAGACCACATTTCCTCGTGAAAACACAAAATAAACAACATGCAGAGCAAAGTGGGCTGTGGGAACTCTAGAAACTAGTTAAGAATATGCAACAACCAAGTTAACACCTATCCAAAAAAAGCCACACTCAAAATTATCACTGTGCTTTTACTTATCCTTGCCCTACTGCCTCCCTGGAAGAGTGCATCACAATAAAGAAGAAGTCAACCAATTCCTGTTTCCTCCCTTGGGATGGAAGGGAAAGAGAATTTGCTTGCAACCTTCTAATTTCTCTTGGGGTTTCCCAAGGGATGTGTTTCTGTCTCACCTGATGAGGAATGCAGGTGGAAATGATTTCATAGTTTGGTTATTGGATCGAGGCCACTGAACACAGTAGTGGGTATCATAATGTAAAAGAGTTGCAAGAGAACTGAAGACTTGAAAATACGAGGAAATAAGAATTTATGAACAGAGAATACAATAGAATGTCTAAGTTTTCAAGAATGAGCAGGAGTGAAACACTTAGCGGAAATTAAGACACTTAAAATCAGTCATGTTTATGGAGGAATTAAGGAGATAAAAGCACATGCACAGCCCCAGGGATGATGTATGTCATGGAAAGGTCAAAGAGAACCTTGAACCTTTACACCAATCTGATTATTGAATGTATTCTACACGAAGCCAATCCATAGAATTGAAAGGTGGGTGTCTTTTTAAATGCCCAATTTTCAGCAAAAGATCAGAAGCTATAAAAAAAAGGAAAACATGCTCCATTCAAAGAAAGAAGGTAAATCTTCAGTAACTACTTATAAAGAAACACAGATTTTGGACTTACTTGAAAAATATATTAAAACAACCATCTTAAATATGCTTATTGAGCTAAATGATCACAGAGATGGACAGCTAAACAAAATCAGGAAAATAATATATAAACAAAATGAGAATATCAATGAGATAGAAATTAAAAAGAAACATACAGAAATTCTGGAGATTAAAAACACAATAACTGAGTTGAAGAATTTACTATAGGTGTTCAAAAACAAGCACAAAGGGGCAGAAAAATAAATCATCAAACTTGAAGACAGATCATTTAAAGTATTTGGTGTGAGGGGCAAAAAGAAAAACAATAAAGACTAGTAAACAGATCCTGAATGACTTATAAAACACCATTAAACCAATAAACATACATATGCATTCTGGGGGCCCCAGAAGAGAGATACGGACAGAGAGTTTATTTGAAGAAATAATGACCAAAAACAACTCAAATCTGAGAAAACGCTTGAATGTACAAATTGCAAGAAGCTCAATTAATTCAAAGTAGAAAAAACCCAGAAGTCACACATGGGAGACACACTATATATAGCAAAGATATTAAAAGACAAAGAGAGAGGAGTTGAGGAAGACGGTGGGAAAGTAAGACGTGGAGATCAACTTCCTCCCCACTGATACATCAGAAATACATCTAAACGTGGAACTGCTCCTATAGAACACCCACTTAACGCTGGAAGAAGACCTCAGACCTCCAAAAAGAGAAGAAACTACCCACGTACCTGGGTAAGGCAAAAGAAAAAATAAAAAGAAGAGACAAAAGAATATGGATGAGACCTGCACCAGTGGGAGGGAGCTGTAAGGAGGAAAGGTTTCCACACACCAGGAAGCCCCTTCATGGGCGGAGACTGTGGGTGGCAGAGGGGGGAAGATTTGGAGCCGTGGAGGAGAGCACAGCAACAGGTGTGCAGAGGGCAAAGCAGAGAGATTCCCGCACAGAGGAAGGATGCCAACCAGCACTCACCAGCCCAAGAGGCTTGTCTGCTCACCTGCCGGTGTGGGAGGGGGCAGAAAGCTGAGGCTTGGGCTTCGGTCGGATTGCAGGGAGAGGACCGTGGTTGGCGGCGTGAACACAGCCTGAAGGGTTTAGTGCATGATGGCTAGCCGGGAGGGAGTCCGGGAAAAGGTCTGGAGCTGCCAAAGAGGCAAGAGACTTTTTCTTCCCTCTTTGTTTCCTGGTGCGTGAGGAGAGGGGATTAAGAGCACTGTTTAAAGGAGCTACAGAGAGAGGTGTGAGCCGCGTCTATGAGCGCAGACATCAGAGATGGGCATGAGATGCTAAGGTTGCTGCTGCCACTACCAAGAAGCCTAAGTGTGAGCACAGGTCACTGTCCACACCTCCCCTCCCAGGAGCCTATGCAGCCCACCACTGCCAGGGTCCCATGATACAGGAACAACATCCCCTGGAGAATGCATGGGGTGTCTCAGGCTGGTGCAATGTCATACTGTCCTCTGCCACCGCAGGCTCTCCCCGCACTCCAAGTACCTCCCTCTCCACTGGCCTGAGGGAGCCAGAGCCCCGGAATCAGCTGCTCCTTTAACCCTGTCCTGTCTGAGCAAAGAACAGATGCCATCAGGTGACCTACACACAGAGGCAGGGCCAAATCCAAAGCTAAGACCTGGGAGCTGTGCAAACAAAGAAGAGAAAGGGCAATCTCTCCCAGCAGCCTGAGGAGCAGTGGATTAAATCTCCACAATCAACTTGATGTACCCTGCATCTGTGGAACACCTGAATAGACAACGAATTATCCCAAATTGAGGAGGTGGACTTTGAGAGCAAGATATATTATTTCTTCCTCTTTTCCTCTTTTTGTTAGTGTGTAGGTGTATGCTTCTCTGTGAGATTCTGTCTGTAAAGCTTTGCTTTCATCATTTGTCCTAGGGTTCTGTCCATCTGTTTTTTTTTTAAATGTTTTCTTAATAATTATTATTTATTTTTTGTTATACTAACATGTTTTTACTTTCTTACTTTAATTTATTTTATCCTCTTTCTTTCTTGCTTTCTTTCCTACTACTTTTTCTCCCTTTTATTCTGAGCCATGTGGATGAAAGGCTCTTGGTGCTCCAGCCAGGAGTCAGTGCTGTGCCTCTGAGGTGGGAGAGTCAACTTCAGGACACTAGTCCACAAGAGACCTTCCAGCTCCATGCAATATAAAATGGCGAAAATCTCCCAGAGGTCTCCATTTCAAGACTCAGTTTCACTCAAAGACCAGCAAGCTACATTACTGGACACACTATGCCAAACAACTAGCAAGACAGGAACACAACCCCACCCATTAGCAGAGAGGTTGCCTAAAATCATAATAAGACCACAGACACCCCAAAACATACAACCAGATGTGGACCTGCCCACCACAAAGACAAGATCCAGCTTCATCCACCAGAAAACAGGCACTAGTCCCCTCCACCAGGAAGCCAACACAACCCACTGACCAACTTTAGACACTAGGAACAGACACCAAAAACAATGGAAACTACGAACCTGCAGGCTGCAAAAAGGACACTCCAAATACAGTAAGAAAAGCAAAAAGAGAAGACAGAAAAACACACAGCAGATGAAGGAGCAAGGTAAAAACCCACCAGACCTAACAAATGAAGAGGAAATAGGCAGTCTACCTGAAAAAGAATTCAGAATAATGATAGTAAAGATGATCCAAAATCTTGTAAATAGAATAGAGAAAATGCAAGAAATATTTAACAAGGACTTAGAAGAACTAAAGATGAAACAAGCAATGATGAACAACACAATAAAGAAAATTAAAAATACTCTAGAAGAGATCAATAGCAGAATAACTGAGGCAGAAGAACAGATAAGTGACCTAGAAGATAAAATAGTGGAAATAACTACTGCAGAGCAGAATAAAGAAAAAAGAATGAAAAGAACTGAGAACAGTCACAGAACTTCTGGGAGAACAGAAAACGGACCAAAATTATAATAATAGGGGTCCCAGAAGAAGACGACAAAAAGCAAGAGACTGAGAAAATATTTGAAGAGACTATAGTTGAAAACTTCCCTAATATGCAAAAGGAAATAGTTAATGAAGTCCAGGAAGCACAGAGAGTCCCATACAGGATAAAACCAAAGTGAAACATGCCAAGATACATACTAACCAAACTATAAAAAATTAAATACAAGTAAAACATATTAAAAGCAGCAAGGGAAAAACAACAAATAACACGCAAGGGAATCCCCATAAGGTTAACAGCTCATCTTTCAGAAGAAACTCTGCAAACCAGAAGGGAGTGGCAGGACATATTTAAAGTGATGAAGGAGAAAAACCTAAAATGATGATTACTCTGACCAGCAAGGATCTCATTAAGATTTGATGGAGAAACTAAAACCTTTAAAGACAAGCAGAAACTGAGAGAGTTTGTCACCACCAAACCAGCTTTACAAAAAATGCTAAACGAAGTTCTCTAGGCAAGAAACACAAGAGAAGGAAAAGACCTACAATAACAAACCCAAAACAATTAAGAAAACGGGAATAGGAACATGCATATTGATAATTACCTTAAATGTAAATGGATTAAATGCTCCCTACAAAAGACAGACTGGCTGAATGGATACAAAAACAAGACATGTATACATGCTGTCTACAAGAGACCCACTTCAGACCTAGGGAAACATACAGACTGAAAGTGAGGGGATGGAAAAAGATATTCCATGCAAATGAAAATCAAAAGAAAGTTGGAGTAGCAATACTCATAACAGACAAAATAGACTTAAAAAAAGACTATTACAAGAGAGAAAGAAGGACACTACATAATGATCAAGGGATCGATCCAAGAAGAAGATATAAAAGTTGTAAATATTTATGTAACCAACATAGGAGCTCCTCAATACATAAGGCAAATACTAGCAGCCTTAAACGGGGATATCAACAGTTACACAATGATACTAGGGGACTGTAACATCCCGCTTTCACCAATGGACAGATCATCCAAAATGAAAATAAAAAAGGAAACTCAAGCTTTAAATGATACATTAAACAAGATGGACTTAATGGATATTTATAGGACATTCCATCCAAAAACAACAGAATACACATTTTTCTCAAGTGCTCATGAACATTCTCCAGGATAGATCATATCTTGGGTCACAAATCAAGCCTTGGTTATTTTAAGAAAATTGAAATTATATCAAGTATTTTTTCCAAACACAATGCTATGAGACTAGATATCAATTACCGGAAAAGTTCTTTAAAAAATAAAAACACATGGAGGCTAAACAATACACTACTTAATAACGAAGTGATCACTGAAGAAATCAAAGAGAAAATCAACAAATACCTAGAAACAAATGACAATGGAGACACGATGACCCAAAACCTATGGGATCCTGCAAAAGGAGTCCTAAGAGGGAAGTTTATAACAATACTATCTGATCTTAAGAAACAGGAAACATCTCAAATAAAGAACCTATCCTTACAACAAAAGCAATCAGAGAAAGAACAAAAAAACCCCAATGTTAGCAGATGGAAAGAAATCATGAAGATCAGATCAGAAATAAATGAAAAAGAAATGAAGGACACAATAGAAAAGATCAATAAAACTAAAAGCTGATTCTTTGAGAAGATAAAATTGATAAACCAATAGACAGACTCATCAAAAAAAAACAAGGGAGAAGACTTTATTCAATAGAATTAGAAATGAAAAAAGGAGATGTAACAATTGACACTGCAGAAATACAAAGGATCATGAGAGATTACTACAAGCAATTCTATGCCAATAAAATGGACAACCTGGAAAAAAGGTACAAATTCTTAGAAATGCACAACCTGCTGAGACTGAACCAAGAAGAAATAGAAAATATGAACAGACCAATCACAAGCACTGAAATTGAAACTGTGATGAAAATCTTCCAAAAAGCAGAAGCGAAGGACCAGATGTCTTCACAGGTGAATTGTATCAAATATTTGTAGAAGAGCTAATACCTATCCATCTCAAACTCTTCCAAAATATAGCAGAGGGCGGAATACTCCCAGACTCATTCTACGAAGTCACCATCACCCTGATAGCAAAACCAGACAATGATGTCACAAAGAAAGAAAACTATCGGCCGATATCACTGATGAACAAAGATGCAAAAATCCTCAACAAAATACTAGTAAGCAGAGTCCAACAGCACATTAAAAGGATCATACACCATGATCAAGTGGAGTTCATTCCAGGAATGCAAGGATTCTTCAATATACGCAAAGCAATCAACATCATACACCACATCAAAAATTGAAGGAGAAAAACCGTATGATCATCTCAATAGATGCAGAGAAAGCTTTCAACAAAATTCAACACCTGTTTATGATAAAAACCTTGCAGAAACTAGGCACTTAGGGGACTTTCCTCAGCATAATAAGGGCCATGTATGACAACCACACAGCCATCATCCCTGTCAATGGTGAAAAACTGAAACCATTTCATCTAAGTTCAGGAACAAGACAAGGTTGCCCAATCTCACCACTCTTATTCAATATAGTTTTGGAAGTTTTAACCACAGCAATCAGAGAAGAAAAAGAAACAAAATGAATCTAAATCAGAAAAGAAGAGGTAAAGCTGTCACTGTTTGCAGATGATATGATACTATACAGAAAGAATCCTAAAAATGCTACCAGAAAACTACTAGAGCTAATCAATGAATCTGGTAAAGTAGGAAGATACAAATTTAATGCTCAGAAATCTCTACCATTCTTATATATTAATGATGAAAAATCTGAAAGTGAAATTAAGAAAACACACCCATTTACCATTGCAACAAAAAGCATAAAATATCTAGGAATAAATCTACCTAAGGAGACAAAAGACCTGTATGCAGAAAATTATAAGACACTGATGAAAGAAATTAAAGATGATACAAATAGATGGAGAGATATACCATGTTCTTGGATTGGAAGTATCAACATTGTGAAACTGTACTACCAAAGCAATCTACAGATTCAATGCAATCCCTATCAAACTACCACTGGCATTTTTCACAGAACTAGAACAAAAACTTTCACAATTTGTATGGAAACGCAAAAGACCCCAAAGAGCCAAAGCAATCTTAGGAACAAAAAATGGAGCAGGAAAAATCAGGCTCCCTGACTTCAGACTATACTACAAAGCTACAGTAATCAAGACATTATGGTACTGGCACAAAAAACAGAAATATAGATCAATGGAACAGGATAGAAAGTCCAGAGATAAACCCACGCACCTATGGTTACCTTATCTTTGATTAAGGAGGCAAGAATATACAGTGGAGAAAAGACACACTTTTCAATAACTGGTACAAGGAAAACTGGACTGATACATGTAAAAGTATGAAATTAGAACACTCCCTAACACCATACACAAAAATAAACTCAAAATGTATTAAAGACCTAAATGTAAGGCCAGACACTATCAAACCCTTAGAGGAAAACATAGGCAGAACACTCTGTGACATAAATCACAGCAAGATCTTTTTGACCCACCTCCTAGAGAAATGGAAATAAAACCAAAAATAAACAAATGGGACCTAATGAATCTTCAAAGCTTTTGCACAGCAAAGGAGACCATAAACAAGACCAAAAGACAATCCTCAGAATGGGGGAAAATATTTGCAAATGAAGCAACTGACAAAGGATTAATCCCTAAAATTTACAGGCAGCTCATGCAGCTCAATAACAAAAAACAAACAACACAATCCAAAACTGGACAGAAGACCTAAATAGACATTTCTCCAAAGAAGATATACAGATTGCCAACAAAAACATGAAGTAATACTCAACATCATTAATCATTAGAGAAATGCAAATCAAAACTACAATGAGATATCATCTCACACCAGTCAGAATGACCATCATCAAAAAATCTAGAAACAATAAATGCTGGAGAAGGTGAGGAGAAAAGGGAATACTCTTGCACTGTTAGTGGGAATGTAATTTGATACAGCCACTTTGGAGAACAGTATGGATGTTCCTTAAGAAAACTACAAATAGAACTACCATACAACCCAGCAATCCCGCTACTGGGCATATACCCTGAGAAAACCATAATTCAAAAAGAGTCATGTACCAAAATGTTCATTGCAGCTTTATTTACAATAGCCAGCAGATAGAAGCAACATAAGTGTCCATCATAGGATGAATGGATAAAGAAGAAGTGGCACATATATACAATGGAATATTACTAAGCCATAAAAAGAAACAAAATTGAGTTATTTGTCTTGAGGTGGATGGACCTAGAGTCTGCATACAGAGTGAAGCAAGTCAGAAAGAGAAAAACATATACTATATGCCAACACATATATATGGAGTATAAGAGCAAGAAAAAGTTTATGAAGAACCTAGGGGTAAGACGGGAATAAAGACACAGACCTAATAGAGCATTGACTTGAGGATATGGGGAGGGGGAAGGGTAATCTGTGAAAAAGTGAGAGATTGGCACGGACATATATACACTACCAAACATAAAATAGCTAGTGGGAAGCAGCCGCATAGCTCAGGGAGATCAGCTAAGTGGTTTGCGACCACATAGAGGGGTGGGATAAGGAGGGTGGGAGGGAGGGAGACGCAAGAGGGAAGAGATATGGGAACATATGTATATGTATAACTGATTCACTTTGTTATAAAGCAGAAACTAATACACCATTGTAAAGCAATTATACTCCAATAAAGGTGTTAAAATAAAAAGAAGAAAGAATCTTGAAAGTAGAAAGACAAAAGTGACTTGCCACATACAACAGACACTTAATAAGATTATCATTCTATTTCTTATTAGAAACATGACAGGCCAGAAAGCAGTGAAATTATATCTTTAAAGTGCTGATTAAACAAGCAAACAACAAAATAAAACTGGACCTCTCATACAAAAAAGTGGTATACAAAATCTTTCAAGTTGAAATAACTAGATACAAGACAGTAATTCAAAAGTTTTCAAAAATAAAAAATTTTCTGGTAAAGATCGATATATGGACAAGTGTAAAATCTTTTATTATTATAATTTTGGTTCATAACTCCACCCTTTTCTTTTTCCGATGTGCAGAAAAAAAATAGTAGTCTCTTACAATCCCTTGTATTTCTATGATATCAGCTCCAATATCTTCTCTTTCAATTCTGATTTCATGTATTTCAGTCTTGTCTCTTTCTTATATATTTAGTCTTGTAAAAGTTTTGCCAATTTTGTTTATATTTTCAAAGAAAAAGTGTTCTATGCTTCATTGACCTTTTCTAATATTTTTTCTGGTCTCTATTTTATTTGTTTCTAGTTTGATCTTTGTCATTTTCTTCTTTCTCCTAACTTTGTAATTATTATTTTCCTAGGTTCTTTTTTTTAAACATCTTCATTGGAGTATAATTGCTTTACAATGGTGTGTTAGTTTCTGCTTTATAACAAAGTGAATCAGTTGTACATATACATATGTTCCCATATGTCTTCCCTCTCACGTCTCCCTCCCTCTCACCCTCCCTATCCCACCCCTCTAGGTGTTCACAAAGCACTGAGCTAATCTCCCTCTCCTATGTGGCTGCTTCCCACTAGCTATCTATTTTACGTTTGGTAGTGTATATATGCCCATCATCTCAATAGATGCAGAGAAAGCTTTCGACAAAATTCAACACCCATTTATGATAAAAAACCTGCAGAAAGTAGGCATAGAGGGAACTTTCCTCAACATAATAAAGGCCATATATGACAAAACCACAGCCAACATCATCCTCAATGGTGAAAAACTTAAACCATTTCCACTAAGATCAGGAACAAGACAAGGTTGCCCACTCTCACCATTCTTATTCAACATAGTTTTGGAAGTTTTAGCCACAGCAATCAAAGAAGAAAAGGAAATAAAAGGAATCCAAATTGGAAAAGAAGAAGTAAAGCTGTCACTCTTTGCAGATGACATGATACTTTACATAGAGATCCTAAAGATGCTACCAGAAAACTACTAGAGCTAATCAATGAATTTTTCTATGTTGTTGAGGTGTAAATGTAGGTTATTTATGTGAGATCTTACTTTTAAAATGTAGGCATTATTTCTATAATCTTTATTCTTAGAACTGCTTTTGCAGCATCCTTTAAGTTCTGATTTATTGTGTTTCCACTTTTTATTGTTCTGATATATTTTTGATTTCCCTTTTCAGTTATTTTATTCTTTGTTATTGAGCTGTAACTGTCTTACAAAATTATATTAGTTTCAAAGGTACAACATATTAATTCAGTATTTTTACACATTACAAAATGATCACTGCAATAAGTCTGTTACCATCTGTCAGCGGAGTTATTACAATAATATTGACTATATTCACCAAACTGCATGAAAACATTACCAACTCCTGCCTTATTTATTTTATAACTTGAAGTGTGTATTTCTTAACCTCCCTCACCTATTTCACTAATTCCTTCAAACCCCTCCCCTCTGTCAATCACCAGTTTGTCTTCTGTATCTATGAGTCTGTTTCTGTTTTGTTCTTTGTTCATTTGATTTTGGTGGGTTTTTTTTTTTTTTGGTTTCTTTAGATTCCACGTATGTGAGATAATATGGTATTTGTCTTTCTCTGAGTTATTTCACTTAGCATAATACACTTTAGGCCCATTCATGTTGTTGCAAATGGCAAGATTTTACACATTTTATCACTGAGTTATATTCCATTGTGTGTGTGTGTGTGTGTGTGTGTGTGTGTGTGTGTGTGTGTGTGTATATATATATCATATGATAATCCATTAATGTATCATTGGGCACTTAAGTTGCATCCATACTTTAACTATTGTAAATAACGCTGCACTGAACATAGGAATGCATATATAATTTTGTAATAGTGTTTTCATTATCATTGGAAAAATTCCAGAAAGAGGAATTGATGAATCATATAGTAGGTCTATTTTTAATTATTAGAGAAACTTCCATAATGTTTTCCATGGTGTCCAAACAAATTTACAGTCCTACCAGCAGTGCAAGAGGATTCCCATTTCTCCACATTCTCAACATTTGTTATTTGTTGTTTTTTAAGTACTATCCACTCTGACAGGTGTGAGGTAATATTTCATTGTGGTTTTGATTTTCATTTCCCTGATGATTAGTAATGTGAGCATCTTTTTAGGTGTCTGTTGACTGTATGTCTTCTTTGGGAAAATATCCATTCAGGTCCTCTGTACATTTAATAATAGAGCTATTTGGGGTGTTTTTTGATGTTGAATTATACAAATTCATTGTGTCTTTAAGGTACTAAACACTTATTGGAACTATCTTAAAAAAATCTTCTCTAGAAGTAAAACTGCAACTGTTTGCAGATGACATGATACTATACATTGAGAATCCTAAAGATGCTACCAGAAAACTACTAGAACTAGTCAATGAATTTAGTAAAGTAGCAGGATACAAAATTAATGCAGAGAAATCTCTGGCATTCCTATACACTAATGATGAAAAATCTGAAAGAGAAATTAAGGAAACACTCCCATTTACCACTGTAACATAAATAATAAAATAATTAAGAATAAACCTACCTAAGGAGACAAAAGTCCTGTATGCAGAAAACTATAAGACACTGATGAAAGAAATTAAAGATGATGCAAACAGGTAGAGAGTTACACCATGTTCTTGGATTGGAAGAATCAACATTGTGAAAATGACTACACTACCCAAAGCAATCTAAAGATTCAATGAAATCCCTATCAAATTACCAAAAGTATTTATCACAGAGCTAGAACAAAAAATTTCACAATTTGTATGGAAACACAAAAGACCCCGAAGAGCCAAGGCAATCTTGAGAAAGAAACAAGGAGCTGTAGGAATCAGGCTCCAAGACTTCAGACTATACTAGAAAGCTACAGTAATCAAGACAATATGGTACTGGCACAAAAACAGAAATATAGATCTGTGGAACAGGATAGAAACACCAGAGATAAACCCACACACATATGGTCACATTATCTTTGATAAAGGAGGCAAGAATATAGAATGGAGAAAAGACAGCCTCTTCAATAAGTGGTGCTGGGAAAACTGGACAGCGACATGTACAAATATTAAATTAGAACACTCACTAACACCATACACAAAAATAAACTCAAAATGGATTAGAGACCTAAATGTAAGACCAGACACTATAAAACTCTTAGAGGAAAACATAGGCAGAACATTCTATGACATAAATCACAGCAAGATCTTTTTTGACCCACCTCCTAGAGAAATGGAAATTAAAAAAATATAATAAACCAATAGGACCTAATGAAACTTGAAAACTTTTTCACAGCAAAGGAAACTATAAACAAGACAAAAAGACAGCCATCAGATTGGGAGAAAATAGTTGCAAACTAAGCAAATGACAAAGGATTAATCTTCAAAATATACAAGCTGTTCATGCAGCTCAATATCAAAAAAAATACCCCAACCTAATCCAAAAATGGGCAGAAGACCTAAATAGACATTTCTCCAAAGAGGATATACTGATTGCTAACAAACACATGAAAGGATGCTCAACATCATTAATCATTAGAGAAATGCAAATCAAAACTACAATGAGGTATCACCTCACACCAGTCAGAATGGCCATCATCAAAAAATCTACAAACAATGAATGCTGGAGAGGGTGTGGAGAAAAGTGGATCCTCTTGCACTATTGGTGGGGATGCAAATTGATACAGCCACTATGGAGAACTGTATGGCAGTTCCTCAAAAAACTAAAAATAGAACTACCATACAACCCAGTAATCCCACTACTGGGCATATACCCTGAGAAAACCATAATTCAAACAGAGTCATGTACCACAATATTCATTGCAATATTCATTTACAATAGCCAGGACATGGAAGAAACCTAAGTGTCCATCATTAGATGAATGGATAAAGAAGATGTGCATATATATACAATGGAATATTACTCAGCCATAAAAAGAAATGAAATTGAGTTATTTGTAGTGAGGTGGATGGGCCTAGAGACTGTCATACAGAGTGAAGTAAGTCAGAAAGAGAAAAACAAATATCATATTTTAACACATATATATGGAATCTAACCCCCCCCCAAAATTTCTGAAGAACCTAGAGGCAGGACAGGAATAAAGTTGCAGACATACAGAATGGACTTGAGGACACAGGGAAGGGGAAAGGTAAGCTGAAATGAAGTGTGAGGATTGCATGGACATATATCCATTACCAAATATAAAATAGCTAGTGGGAAGCAGCTGCATAGCACCGGGAGATCAGCTCGGTGCTTTTTGTCCACCTAGATGGGTGGGATAGGGAAGGTGGGAGGGAGATGCAAGAGGGAGGAGTTATGGGGATGTATGTGTACGTATAGCTGTTCACTTTGTTATACAGCAGAAACTAACACACCAGTGTAAAGCAATTATACTCCAATAAGGATGTTAAAATGTATATATATCTTCTCTAATTCAGTAGGCAGCCTTTTTATTTTGCTGATAGTTTCCTTTGCTGTGCAAAAGCTTTTTAGTTTGATGAAAACCCATTGGTTCATTTTTGCTTTCGTTGCCCTGGCCTGAGGAGAAATATTTTTAAAATATTTCTAAGACCAGGGTCAAAGAGTTTGCTACTTTTTTTCTTCTAGGAGTTTTATGTTTTCAGGTCTTAAATTTAAATACTTAATCCATTTTGGTTTTATTTTTGTATATAATGTGAGAAAGTAGTCTACCTTGAGTTTTCTGCATGTAGCTGTCCAGTTTTTCCAGCACCATTTATTGAAGAGACTGTCTTTCCCCCGTTTTATATCCTTGTCTCTTTTGTCATATATTAATTGACCATATGAATGTGGGTTCATTTCTGGACTCTCTATTCTGTTTCATTGATCTATGTGTCTGTTCTTGTGTCAGTACCAAACTCTTTTGATCAATTTAGCTTTATAGTATATATACTGAAACTAGGAAGTGAGATACCCACAGCTTTGTTTTGCTTTCTCATTTTCTTTTGGCTGTTAGGAGTCATTGTTGTTTCCATACAAATTTTAGATTTATTTGTTCCAGTTCTGTGAAAAATGCCATTGGTAATTTGGTAGGGATTCCATTGAGTTTGTAAATTGCCTTGGGTAGTATGGTCATTTTAACAATGTTGATTCTTCCAATCCTTTAACACATTATATCTTTCCATTTTTGTGTCATCTTCCGTTTTTTTCACAAATGTCTTATAGGTTTTTTTGTTTGTTTGTTTGTTTGTTTGTTTGTTTGTTTTGCAGTACGTGGGCCTCTCACTGCTGTGGCCTCTCCTGCTGTGGAGCACAGGCTCCGGACACGCAGGCTCAGTGGCCATGGCTCACGGGCCCAGTCGCTCCACGACATGTGGGATTCCCCCGGACCGGGGCATGAACCCGTGTCCCCTGCATCGGCAGGCAGACCCCCAACCACTGCGCCACCAGGGAAGTCCTGTCTTATAGGTTTTTGAGTACATGTCTTTTACCTCCGTGGTTAGAATTACTCCTAGGCATTTTATTCTTTTGATTCACTTTTAAAATGGATTGTTTTTCTAAATTTCTTTTTCTAATAGTTCATTTTTAGTGTACAGAAACTCAACAGACTTCTGTATACTAATTTTTTATCCTGAAACTGTACTGAATTTATTCAATAGTTTTAATAAAGTTTGGTGACATATGTCATCTGTAAACAGTGACAGTTTTCCTTCTTCCTAAAAATTTGGATTACTTTTATTTGTTTTTCTCTTTTTTGATTGCTGTGGGTAGGACTATCAATACTATGCTATAAAAAGTGGTGAGAGTAGGCATCTTTGTCTTCTTGATCTTAGAGAAAATGCTTACAACTTTTCACCATTGAATATGATGTTTAGTGTGGGCTTGTCATATATGGCATTTATTATGGTGAGTTTTGTTCCCTCTATACCCACTATACTCACTTTTGTTAGCATTTTTATTTTTAATGGATGTTGAATTTTCTAAAAGCTTTTTATTCATCTATTGATTGAGATTATTATATGACTTTTATTGTTAAATTTGTTAATGTGGTGTTTCACATTGACTGATTTGAGGATATTTAATTCTTGCATCCCTGTGATAAATTCCATTGATCATGGTGTATCGTCCTTTTAATATACTATTTAATTTTATTTGCTAATATTTTGTTAAGGATTTTTGCATTTATATCCATCAGGAATATTGGCTTATAACTTTTCTTTTCTTGTGTGTGTGGTGTCTTTGTCTGGCTTTAGTATCAGGGTGATGCTGGTCTCAGAGAATGATTTCTGAAGTGTTCCTTCTTATGCGAATTTTTGAATAGTTTGAGAAAGATGGGTGTTAGCTCTCCTTTATATGTTTTGTGGAATTCACTTATGAAGCTATCTGGTCCTGGAGTTTTGTTTGTTGGGAGGTTTTTGATTACTGATACAATTTTGTTAGTGGTAATCAGTCTTTTCATATTTTCTATTTCTTCCTTATTCAGACTTGGAGGATTGTACATTTCTAGGAATTTATTCCTTAGATTCTAAGTGTTCCATTTAATTGTGGTGTAGCCATTCATAGAAATCTCTTATGATTTGTTGTAGCTCTGTGGTGGTTATTGTAACTACCCTTTTGTTTCTCATTTCATTTATTTGGGCCCTCTCTCTGTTTTCTTGATGAGTCTGGCTAAAGCTTTACCAATTTTGTTTTCCTTTTTGTAGAACCAGCTCTCAGTTTCATTGATCTTTTCTATTTTTAAGTCTATATTTCATTTATTTTTCTTTGATCTTTTAAATTTCTTTCCTTCTACTAACATTGGGTTTTGTTTTTCTTATTCTTCTTATTATTTTAGGTTTAGGATTAGGTTATTTGTTTGATATTTTTTCTCCTGAGGTAGGCTTCTATTACTATAAAATTCCATCTTAGACCTGCTCTTGCTGCTTCCCAGATATTTTGGAGAGTTGTTTTCATTTTTGTTTGTGTCAATGTGTTTTCAGATTTCCCATTTTATTTCTTCATTGCCCTATTGCCTTTTTAGTAGCATATTGTTCAGTTGACATGTGTTTATGTTTCTTCAAGTTTTTTTTTTTTTCTTTTTCTGCTAACTGATTTCTAGTCTCATACCATTGGGGTCAGAAATGATGCTTGATATGATTTTGGTCTTCTTAAATTTATTGAGACTTGTTTTGTGGCCTAGCGTGTGCTGTACCTTGGAGAATTTTCCATGTGCACTTGAAAAGAATGTGTATTTTGCTGCTTTTGGATGGAATGTTCTATATATATATATATCTGTTAAGTTCATCTACTCTAATGTGTTCTTTAAAGCCAGTGTTTCTTTATTGATTTTCCATTTGCATGATCTGTCCTTTGATGTAAGTGAGGTGTTAAAGTCCCTTATTATTATCATGTTACTGTCACTTTCTCCCTTTATGTTTGTTAATATTCACTTTATGTATTTATGTTCTCCTATGTGGGGTGCACTTATATTTACAATGTTATATCTTCTTGTTGGGCCAATCCCTTTATTGTGATGTAATGTCCTTTGTCTCTTGTTAACAGTCTTTGTTTTAAAGTCTATTTTGTCTGACAAAAGTATTGTTATGCCAGGTTTCTTTTTGTTTCCATTTGCATGGAATATCTTTTTCTATCCCCTCACTTTCAATCTGTGTGTGTCTTTAGATCTGAAGTCAGCCTCTTGAAGTAAGCATGTATATGAGTCTTATTTTATCCTTTCAACTACACTGTCCTTTGATTGGAGCATTTAGTAAATTTACATTTAAAGTAATCATTAATATGTATGTATTTATTGTTATTTTGTTAATTGTTTTCTGGTTATTTTTGTAGTTCTTTGTTTTCCTTTCTGCTGCTTTTGCTCTCTTCCCTTGTGATGTGATGACTATCTTTAGTGTTATGTTTGGATTCTTTTCTCTTTTTTGTGTATATATATATATATATATATATATATATATATATATATATATATATTGATTTGTGGTTACCATGAAGTTTATATATAACAAACTATTTAATTCATGATGAATTTAAGTTGCTGATTTTTACATTTGAATGCCTTTTAACAACCTTGCCTTTTTATTCCCCCACAAGTTTAATGTGTTTGATATCATATTTTATATCTTTTTGTTTTGTGTATTCCTTAACTAGTTATCGTGGATATAGTTGATTTTACTACTTCTGTCTTTTAAACTTCTGACTAGCTTTATAAGTGGTTGTAACATTACCTTTACCATATATATACCTTTATCAGTGAGATATTTTTTCTTTCATAATTGTTATATTTCCAGTTGTGGTATTTTCTGCTTAGAGAAGTCACATTAACCTTTCTTTTAAAGTCAGTTTAGTGGTACTAAGCTCTTTTAGATTTGCTTCCTTTTAAAACTCTTTATCACTGCTTTACATGTGAGTGATAGCCTGGCCAGGTAATCTTGGTTATAGATTGTTTCCTTTTATCATTTCGAATAACTTGTGCCACTCCTGTCTGACCTGCAAATTTTCTGCTGAAAAGTCCAGTGAGAGTCTTTTGGGAGTTCCCTTGTACATAACTAGTTACTTTTGTCTTGCTGCTTTTAAGACCCTCTCTTTATCTTTAAATGTTGCCATTTTAATTATAACATGTCTTCACGTGGACATCTTTGGGTTTGGGATTCTCTGTGCTTCCTGGACCTGGATATCTATTTCATTCCCAGATTAGGAAAGATTTCATCTATTATTTCTTAAAATAGTTATCTGATCTTTGTCTTTCTTTTCTTCTTCTGGGACCCTTATAATGTGAATGTCCATAACTTTGGTTTTGTCCCAGAGGTCTCTTAAAACATCCTAATTTTTAATTTAAGATTTTTGGTTTGGTTCTTTATATTACCTAACTCTTTTTTAATCTTCTCACTGTGCTCATCCATTCTTCTTTCAACCTTGTTGAGCACCTTTATGATCATTACCTTGAACTCTTTATCAGGTAGATTGCTGTAGAGAAAGCTTTTATCATCTTAGAGAATGCATATATCATCATGAACAGAGTGTTGTAGGCAGAAATATAAACAATAAACATGCCTCCGGTGATGTCACAGAATTGAGAACCATGTTATAGGAAACTAAAATAAAGGGGATATCCTTGTTATAATGGAAAACAGCTTGGCCAAATTGTGTGTAAGATAGAACTTGTAAGTGATGAACTTGGATGTTTAGCTGGGGAGATTTCTTAACAATGTATTGAAGGTGTGGTCTGGTTTCTCCTTGCTGCTTATAGTAAAATGCAAGAGAAAGGAGATTAATTAAAGAAACAATTGTTAAGCAGAAATGAATCAGAACTCAATTTTGAAAAATGTCAGCTTATCAGTATCACAAAAAAGTGACAAAGCATATTCTGGAGAGAACAACAACGGTATGATCATATTTGCTCCAAAGATTATGGGTGTGAGTCATGGATCCAATCAACCATCTCAGCAGAATCCAGGAATAGAGTTGCAGTTATCCAGGAAAGATCTGTGGCATTCCACTTTGATTCATCTATAATGTTTTTGAGTGTATCTTTTGGTATAGCTTTTAGTGGGTGATCTGGTATTACATTGTATATACTAACATCACAGTCTGCTGTTATTGCCATTTTACCAGTATAGACTTTGCATTTTTATGTCTCTTTATTCTTTCATTTATAATAGCATGTCATATATTTTATCTACATACATTTAGAACCACATTAGACCTTATAATTTTTGCTTCAACAAACATAATTTTAAAAACTCAAGAGGAGAAAAACAGTTTACTGTATCTACCCATAGTTTTGCTTGCTGTGTTCCTTGTTCTTTCTAGGTATACCAATATTCATTTTTAATTTTTCATTTCCTTTCTGCATAGAGAAATTTCTTTAGATATTCTTTTAGAGTAGGTCTGTTGGCTACAAATTCTCTAAGTTTCCTTTCATCTGAGATGGTCTTGATTTCCCTTTAAATTCCTGAAATGTTTTCTCTGGGTATAGTTTCAAAGTTGATGCTGCTTTTTATTTCTGCACTTGAAAAATCTGTATCACTTCTTTTTGCCATCCAGGATTTCTGATAGGAAATCTGCTGTCCTTAGAATTTTCTCCCTATAGGTGAGGTGTCTTTCACTCTTGCTCCTTTCAAAACTTTTTCCTTTACTTTATTTTTCATTATGTTTGCTTCCTTTTTATATCTTCTATTTTTCTGTTGAGAATATATTTATTTGCTGAATATTTGTATTTTTGTGTGTTTAAAGCACTTAAGTAATTGCTTATTGAAGCATTTTTATCATAGCTGCTTTAAAATCTCTGTCAGATAATGTTAACGTAGCCAGCATCTTGGTATTGTCTATTTTCTTTTTATACATTTTGAGATATTTCTGTTTCTTTCTATTATAAGTGGTTCTTGAGTGAAACCCTGGCATTTTGGGAATTATGAAAGACTGGATCTTCTTTAAATCTTCCATTTTACCTACTTCATCTGACACCAATCTAGTCATGAAAGGAGGAATTTTTTCCTTATAATTCTAGTTGGGGATTGAATTCCAGTTTCTCTGCTTGGTCTCCATTGACACCCAAAGTGGGAGACTCATTGCTCTGGCTCTTGCTAAACCTCTACTTATACCTCCCTGGCTGGGAAGAGTAGGAGTACAACATTATTTTTCACCCTTTGGCTTCCAGTGATAACACAGGGGTTGAGGAGTAGCCTTCTTACCATTAAACAGTGATGGAAAGTTATAATTTTCCATTAGGCCTCTTCTGGCACCACCCCAGTGAGAAGGGAAAAACAACTCATTATTGCTGGATGAGAGTGGAAGTCCAGGTTCACGGTGTGGTCTCCCCAAGTGGATACTTTTGTTGGGGGACACTCATTAACACCCAGCAGGAATAAAATCCCCAGATTCTCTAAAACCACCCCAGGAGGGTCTTGGAGTGTGATAGTGGAAATCTTAACTTCCCATTCAATCTTTGCTGGTTGTGGGTGGTGATGGGGCCACAGAATGTGTGTGTCTGTGGCATTTGGGTGGGGTAAAGCAGTTATTGTCTGAAGATTTTCTGTCTTGCTAGGCTGCTTTTTTTCTGGTCTTTTGGTTATAAAAAGCAGGTTTTGTTGGGATTTATTTGTGTTCTCATTGGCATTTCTGGATTGCTGGTTTATTCAGCTACATGTATGAGGTATATGAAGTAAAATAAAATCCCAGGAACTTACTACCTTGTCATTTCTTAAGACCCAAGGTCCTTAACTAGCCAGTCAGTCTTTTCTCTTCACCTTTCAGAGTCTTCTTATATATATATTCCCCCTCTCACCCCAGGATTTTCAGCTGTACTTAGCTGAAGAAATAGGCTAAAGTAAATCTACTCCATTTTCTCAGAAGTGGAAACTTATTTCACTAAGTTATTATTATTTTTTTTAGGAAGTACCCGGTTTCTCCTGTTCCCCTCCTACCTCCCCTTCTTTCTCTCATTTTCTGTATCCCTTTCTCTCTCCTTCACCCTGACTTTCTTATTTCAATACATAAATTTTTTTTTTAGCTCAGTATTTTAAATACACATCAAAAGAGATGGATTAAAAAATAGAATAAAATCTATGGAACAATAGTAACTTACATCATTTTTAAATGCCCACTATGAGGCAGGCATAGATCTCAGGGTTTGCTGGAATTGCTACATTTAATCTTCAAAGCAATCTTATGAGGTAATTATTGCCATTCTTTTTTCACAGATTAAAAATAAAGGAAAATTAAGAAAAAATTAATATATTGCCCATGGTTACTCAGCAGTAAGTGGTAGAGACAAGTTTATCTCTCTGGGAAGTCTTTTGCCAGCACTTTTTTGCTTAATTGCTTCATGACTGATATTTGTTTGTGACTATTTGTTCTTTGTATATAAATATAGAGATACTTGCATGTATGTGATAAGAGAGGGAGAGAAAAAAATATAAGAAAAAGCAATAGTTTACAATTAATTGCCATATTATAATATGAAATAAATTATTAATAAATACCAAAGTTTTAATTTAAAATTGTTAATCCCTCCTCACTATAAATTGGTGGAATGCATACTCTAATCTAGCTAAGGGAATTATCTCATCAGGTAAGGTACAAATTACATTTTAATCATCTAGATTTTGTAAGATTTTTAAGTTGCACTTATGCTACAAAATTCTGCACTTATGCTCTTACACACAGTTTTAGAAAATATGGTATCCATTAGCAATTCCTCAAAGTTGAAACAGGTCTCAGCAACTGTATATAAAGAGTCCTGTTTTCCTTCAGTATATTGGGCCAAATGCCCATTCCCTGTTCCTTATTACACAAGAATGTATTCTTTCTATATTTGATGCATGCTTCCATTTCTTCTCCAACTGTTACTTCTGTGGTATGGATAGCTACATAAATAGAAGCTGCTTACTCACCTCTACTGTTTTATAAGGAGAAGCAACTTTTCTAAAATAGAGTAAAAATGACTTCAAAAGAAAAGGCTGCTATGGCACTTCCAGACTTACAATACTAAAATTTCCTCTAGCTATCACAGCCCAAGCTGGCTGTAGTTGAACCCCAATAAAATACAAATTGTGCTGATTATTTTTCTTTCTTTCATTTTTTTTGTTTTTATCCCTTCTTTGTTCACTTAAGCCATCATAACATATGAAATTTAAATAATTTATTACATTTATTTAGTAGTGTTTTATGGTTCCACTTCTAAACTTTTAGAAGTTGAAAATAATGTTTTCCACTTCTGTTAAGGCAAAAGCTTCTAATTTCCCTTGTGTGTGTATGTATATGTATATATAAACATTATTTGCATATTTATATATATGAACAACTGTCAAATAACCCTTGCCAAATATGAAATATTTTTAGAGGTGAGCATGTGTATTTGAGTCAACAGAATATATTAGTCCTGATATTAGGACACATTCCTGCTCATAATTTTTTTCTGTATTTCACCAAAAACACTAAAGTTCATAATTGTAGAAAATATTTTGTAGAGAGAAAATCTGGTTCTTCAGCACAAAGGAAGATTTCTTCTTGATTTTTTTTATTTTTAAAAATATGAATTATATAGATTCATCCATGCTCAGAGCCAGGTACAAGGTGAAGAAAATTAAATACAAAATGGACCTCTCAGGAAAGAGTCAAGAAGAAGTATCAATTAGAATATATTTTTATAACTTTTTATTGAGATATAGTTAATTTACAATGTTGTGTGAACTTCAGGTGTACAGCAAAGAGATTCAGATATATATATATATATATATATATATTTCTTTTTCAGATTATTTTCCATTATAAATTATTACAAGATTTTGAATATAGTTCTCTGTGTTGTACAGTAGGTCCTTGTTGTTTATCTATTTTATGTATAGCAGTGTGTATATGTTAATCACAAACTCCTAATTTATCTCTTCCCATCCATCCCCTTTGGTAACCATAAGTTTGTTTTCTATATGTGTGAGTCTATTTCTGTTTTATAAATAAGTTCATTTGTATTTTTTTTAGATTACACATATGTATGTTATCATATCATATTTGTCTTTCTCTGTCTGACTTAGTTTACTTAATATGATAATCTCTAAGTCCATCCATGTTGCTGCACATGGCGTTATTTCATTCTTTTCAATACCTGAGTAATATTCCATTGTGTGTGTGTGTATATATATATATATATATATATATATATATATATCTCACATCTTCTTTATCCATTCATCTGTCAATGGACATTTGGGTTGCTTTCATGTCTTGGTTATTGTAAATATTTCTGCTATGAACATTGGGTTGCATGTATCTTTTCAAATTAGAGTTTTCACCTTTTTTATATATATGCCTAGGAGTGGGATTGCAGGATCATATGGGATTTCTGAGTGCTCTATACATATCAATTAAGTCCATCTGCTCTAATGTGTCATCTAAAGCCTTTGTTTCCTTATTGATTTTTTTTGTGGATGACCAGTCATTGATATAAATGAGTAATTAAAGTCCCCCACTATTGTGTTACTGTCAATTTCTCCTTAAATTTGCCTTATAAATTGAGGTGCTATTATGTTTGGTGCATATATATTTACCTTTGTTATATCTTCTTCTTGGATTGATCCTTTGATCATTATGTAGTGTACTTCTTTGTCTCTTGTAACAGTCTTTATTTTAAAGTTTATTTTGTCTGATATAAGTATTGCTGCTCCAGCTTTCTTTTGATTTCCATTTGCATGGAATACCATTTTCTGTCCCATCACTTTCAATCTGTAGATCTGAAGTGAGTCTCTTGTAGGCCACATATATTTTGGTTCTGTTTCTGGTTTTGTATCTGTTCAACCAGTCTATGTCTTTTGGTTGGAGCATTTAGTCCAATTACATTTAAGGCAATTATTGATATGTATGTTTCTATTGCCATTTTGTTAATTGTTTTGAATTTGTTTCTGTAGCTCCATTTTCCCCTTTCTTCTTTGCTCTCTTCTCTTGTGATTTGATGACTATCTTTAGTGTTATGTTTGGATTCTTTTTTCTTTTCTTGTGTGTATATCTATTATAGATTTTTTTTTTGCCATTACCATGAGGTTTTTTGTATTGCAGTCTATATATATAGTGCTTATTTTAAGTTGCTGATCTCTTAATTTCAAGTGCCATTTAGACACCATACATTTGTACTCTCCTCTCCTCACAATTACTGTTTTTGATATTATATTTTACATCTAATTGTTTTAGGTATTCCTTAACTGTTTATTGTGGATACAAATGATTTTACTACTTTTGTATTTTAACCTCCCTACTAGCTTTGCATGTGGATGAACTTCCTACCTTTATTGTATGTTTGCCTTTACCAGTGAGCTTTTGCATTTTGTAACATTCTTGTTTCTAGTTGTGACCTTTTCTTTTCTCCCTAGAGAAATACCTTTGGCATTTGCTGTAAAGCTGGATTGGTGGTACTTTTAGTTTTTACTTGTCTGTAAGTCTTTTGATTTCTCCATCAAATCTGAGTGACAGCCTTGCTGGGTAGAGTATTCTTTGTTGTAGGTGTTTCTCTTTCATCACTTTAAGTATATTGTGCCACTCCCTTCTGCCATGCAGACTTTCTGCTGAAAAATTAGCTTATAGCTTTATGGGAGTCCCCTTGTATGTTATTTGTTGTTTTTCCCTTGTTGCTTTTTAATATTCTCTCTCTATCTTTAATTTTTGCCATTTTGATTACAATGTGTCTTGGTGCATTTCTCTGTGGGTTCATCCTGTATGAGATTCTCTGTGCTTCCTGGACTTGGGTGACTGTTTCCTTTTCCAAGTTAGGGAAGTTTTCAACTATTATCTCTTCAAGTATTTTGTCAAGCATGTGCTCTCTTTCTTCTCCTTCTGGGACCTCTATAATGCAAATATTAGTGTGCTTGATGTTGCCCCAGAGGTCTCTTACACTGTCCTCATTTCTTTTCTTTCTTTTTTTTCTGTTCTGTGGTAGTGAGTTCCACTACTCTGTCTTTCAGATCACTGATACATTCTTCTGCCTCATTTAGTCTACTAGTGATTCCTTCTAGTGTATTTTTCATTTCAGTTATTGTATTCTACAATTATGTTTGGTTTTTCCTTGTATTTTCTAGTTTTTGTTAAAAACTTTAATTTCTTACTCTGTGCATCCATTCTCCTCCAGAGTTCATTGATCATCTTTACAATCATTACTCGGAATTCTTTCTTGGGTAGATCACCTATCTCCATGCCACTTAATTCTTCTTCTGGGATTTTATCTTGTTCTTTTATCAGAAACATATTCCCCTCTTGCCTCATTTTGGCTACATTGCTATTTGTATTTTTACATATGTGTTAGGTTAGTTACATTTCTCAACCTTGGAGAAGTGGCCCTTTGTAGGAGATATCTTATACATCCCAGCAGTGCACTTCCCTCTTGTCACCCAAGGGCCAGGGGCTACCTGATCCAAGGGTAATGTCTGGCCTGTGTTTGTGGACCCAGCCTGCAGGCTGAGGGACTCTAATTTTCTTATTTCTGGTGTCTGCCCCTTGGTGGGTGAGGCTGGTCTAGAGGCTTATGCAGGCTTCCTGGTGGGAGGGGCCAGTGCCTGCCCAGCTCCAGTGAGTGGAACTGTGTCTCAGCTCTCTGATGAGCAGGGCCATGTCTAGTGGCATGTCTAGAGATGGCTGTAGGCTCAGGAAGTCTTTAGGCCACCTGTCTACTGACGGGTGGGGCTATGTCCCAGCCCAGTTTGTTATTTGGTTTGAGGAGTCCCAACAAGGGAGTCTACAGTCTGTTGAGTGGGGCCCAGTCTTGTTGTCAAGTTATCAGCAGGTAGATCTGGCCCAAGCTCTTATAAAATTACTGTTTTTGCCCTTGGTCCTGGGGCATGTGAGCTTTGGTGTGTGCCCTTTAAGAGTGAAGGCTCTATTTTTTCCAATCCTGCAAAGGTCCTTCAATCAAGCCCCACTGGCCCTCAAAGCCAAATGCTTTCGGGGTTCCACTTTCCAGTACAGGACCCCGTGGCAGGGGAGCCCATTGTGAGTCTCAGATCCCTGGGACTTGGGGGCCTTACATGCAGCTCAGACCTCTCACTCCTGTGGGAGAAACTCTGTAATATATTTATTCTCCAGCTTGTGGGCCAGGTGGTATAGGAATTGATTATATCACAATTTCACCCCTCCTACCCATCTCATTGTGGTTGCTCCTTTATGTCTTTAGTTGTAGAAGATCATTTCTGGTAGGTTCCAGACTTTTTCATCAATGGTTGTTCTTCAGTTAGTTGTGATTTTGGTGTGTACATGAGGGGAGGTGAGCTTAGGGTCCTTCTACTTTGCTACCTTAGCCACTCTCCTGGGAAGATTTTGAGACTAAAGTTTTGAGCTCTGCAAGTTTCTTGTACATTTCAGCTACACAGGACAATGGGGCATCAAGGATACCTCAGTTGGGGCTTGAAGTCTCACAAGTTCAAAAAAAGCTCTGCAGCCAGGCAGCCAATTGCAGGATATACTGTGAAAATTCTTTGTAATTTCTTCAATTAGGATACATTTACAATTAAGAACTACAAATAGAGGATATGGCAGATTAGAGACAGGAAAACAGAGAGTTTCCATTAAAAAGAAATTGATTATAATAAATATATAAATGAAAAGAATGTGAAAATTTACAAAGATTTATTAACTATGTCATTTCTTCTTATATAATGATAATTAGGTCTGGGAATAATTTCAGTTTAAGAGACAGATGAGGAGTAGGTACTCAAGTTAGTTCATAGCCTAGGACCATCTGCTAGATTCTTTCAAGAAATGATCATGAAAATGCATTGGGTGGAGAAAAATATATTAAGGTTTAGTTAGATGTCTAGATGTAATAGTATAGCAAGCTTCCTCTTGCCAAGAGGAAAAAATAGTGTTTCAATTTATAAAATTCAGTTATAATTAGCTAGTAATATCATTATTTAAATATGAATCTTATGATAGTAAAGCAAGTCCATATAATCACTCTTCATTGAAAGTGTTCTTTGATATTTATTCATATCATCATATGATGATATGAAGCATGTGAAAATTTTAAAGATTTATGTAAACTTTATTCAGAAGTCAATGAACTTACTTTTACAGGAACCATAAATTTTATATTTGGTATTTTGATGCTTCTCTGTCTAAGCAATACCTGCTAGTGGTATACTTTATGCAATATTATTTGGTATTGATTTTAAATTTTGAAAAGCCATGTTTCCTAGGACTAAATCTTTAATATTATTATGGCTAGAAAACATTTTAACCACCACTTTAAAGAACATTTTCCCCAAAATGACGTTTATTTATACACCAAGAGAACAGCTATATGTTCCTCGTTCCACTCTTTTATCTTTCTGTCAGATAGCTGCAAGTGGTTAAGAGGCTAGGTGATTCTTGCCCATTATTATCTACTTGCACAATGAACAGTAGGATATTCCAACTTCCTGAGAGTAGAATTAAAATTGACTTTTAATGTCAAAATACTCAGGTGGCCAATACAGCTGGTTGAAATATGCCAACCTGTATAGCATTTTATTTCATATTATTTGTTTTCTTAAAGACAGATACTCAGTCCCAAATATAGAATGTCCTAAAATCACCTTAACCTAGAATTTTTCCACTGAAGTTTCATTGAGTCCAACATTCAGGAGGTAATATAGTATAAGCATATGACACTAAAAAGTCCAATAAAACTACAGCAAAATACCTCTTCATTTAGCCTTATACATTTTAATGTGATAAACTAATTTTAGCATGACTTTAGAGTGGTAGTATTAGCTGTTTAAAAATTAGAAGGCCTAATATTTTGAATTGTGTGTGTTTTTACACATAGACACATACACACAACAGAATTGTAGAGAATATGAAATGGAGAAAAAAATAGAGTTTAGAAGGTTGATATAAAACAGAAGTGCAGGTGGTAATGCCTGAAGTTTCCTTTAATTATTAATACTAAAAACAGATACCTTTTACTAGGCACTTGATATTAGATTGTTTAATTCTCATCACAAACTTATAATTTAAAAAATTTTCCCCTTTCAAATAAAGAAAATAAACTTTAGAGAAGTTTATACCTTAACCCAAGATTACTCACCTAATAAACTCTGGAGAAAAATATGAATCCTGTCCTCTCAGATTTTGAAACTTGTGCTCTACTACTCTCTAACAGAATATTTGAAATGATGCTCTTATCTGTGTACTTGAAAGTACTAATGCAGATAAGAATTCAAACTTTATTCAGGATTCCCAGCATTCTCAAACATCTGCTCAAGTAGATTACTGCTGAAGATGTTGGTAAAACCAAACTGCAGGAAACTCTGGTACCTTATAATCAAAACTGTCATGAGTGATTTTTTGTTCACTTCTGTTTGAGTTTATCTTTCTTTACATGTTTATTAAGTAATGACTGTCATTGACCTATAGGCCTGCATATGGATGATGGTAAGAACAGGGCTATTAAACCTTACTGAGTAGAACATGTGTATATCACACAAAATAAGGTAGATTAATGAGAAGAATTAAACCATGAGTTGTTACCTTATGGACCATTTCTTTTATTCTCATAATAGTTATGATTACTGCCAAATATATAACATCTCAAAGACTTAAAAAAGTGAAACTGTAATTATATAAACTAAACATATAAGCCCAATGTGGTACAATAAAAAGAGTTTTACTATTAATATCTAAACACCATAATTTTTTTAACATCTTTATTGGAGTATAATTGCTTTACAATGGTATGTTAGTTTCAGCTTCACAACAAAATGAATCAGTTATATATATACATATGTTCCCATATCTCTTCCCGCTTGTGTCTCCCTCCCTCCCACCCTCCCTATCCCACCCCTCCAGGCGGTCACAAAGCACCGAGCTGATCTCCCTGTGCTATGCGGCTGCTTCCCACTAGCTATCTACCTTACGTTTGGTAGTGTATATATGTCCATGCCTCTTTATCGCTTTGTCACCGTTTACCCTTCCCCCTCCCCATAGCCTCAAGTCCATTCTCTAGTAAGTCTGTGTCTTTATTCCTGTTTCACCCCTAGGTTTTTCATGATATTTTTTTTTCTTAAATTCCATATATATGTGTTAGCATATGGTATTTGTCTCTCTCTTTCTGACTTACTTCACTCTGTATGACAGACTCTAGGTCTATCCACCTCATTACAAATAGCTCAATTTCGTCTCTTTTTATGGCTGAGTAATATTCCATTGTATATATGTGCCACATCTTCTTTATCCATTCATCCGATGATGGACACTTAGGTTGTGTCCATCTCTGGGCTATTGTAAATAGAGCTGCAATGAACACCATAATTTTAAAGGAAATACACTAATGGAAAGAATATGATAGGATAATGCATGCTTGTGTATCTATTTGCTTAGATATTTTCAATTTCCTTTTCTTGAAACAATTATTTTACAGACATTTTAACATAACTGTAAAGTATATGAAGAAAATTAATGCTGGTGGTAAGATGTAATCAAATTTTTTTTAAAAACATTAAAATTACCTGATATTAATATAACTAAATTAATTACAAAGGATTTTAGATATATCCTGATATTTTGATTTTTATCAATCAAACTCTGAAATTCAACAGTGGATAATGTTATTCAAGATTTCCAAATTAAAAGAGTTTATCTCTATTTTAAATTAACCACATACTATTTGAAGAAAACAAGAGATTTAAAATTGTTTTTAATTTCTAGCATAGTAATTTCACTTCTAAAAATCCATTCTTTGAAAATTGTTTGAAAAGGTCATACACACACACATACACATAAAAATGCACACATACACATTTTTATCATAAAATTGTTTATGATAATCAAAATTGGAAATATATGTGTCAAAAATAGATAAAATACATATTTAATAAGGCATGGATTAGATAAAATACCAGGTGGCCAATTACAGTCATAGTTATAAAAATTCTGAAACATAAAAATTTATCAGGAATAATATTATATAAGTAAAAGGGGAGGATAAATTTTATCCATAGCATGTTTCCATTTATAAGTTATAAATAGATATATAAACACTCTAAGAAAATACATTAATTGGCATTTATTATTCAACAAACAATAATTGTATGTATTGTGTTTTAATGTAAATAGACACAAAATTGTTACTGACATTTTGTCATGCTTAATGTGGTTCTAGCTTAAAATATAAGTATTTAAAAGTGAAAATATAAGTATATTGCCTGAAAAAAGCAACTAAAACTCAAAAAATCTGTGTAGAATAATTTTCTCCTATATAAAATCTAATAAATTAAAAGTAAAATATAAAAAATTTTAGAAGACAGTTGTGGCATTTTTACTTCATATTGCTACAGAGAAACATGAAAAACTGGTGCTCTCCTACTGTTAATGGGTTATTTTGAAATACTAATTAATGTAAAACTGTATCCTTTAATCAAATTGTTTACAAAGAGTTAATTAAAAATCTTTAAATAAAATATTGAGTTTTACTTTTTATAATGTTTAAAAAGACATAAAAAGTGGCAATTAAAGGAGAAACCCATGTAAGCTGTTATCACTCTGCTTGAATTAGAGGAAAATTTAAATAGATTGTAATAGTCAATATAAAAGTATAATATTTTTGTGAATGAAATCAATGCAAACATAGAAAAACATTTTTATATTGAATCTTCTAGTTTCTATTAAATTATAATATTTAGTTGTATCTGTTTTCATGGCTTTTTAAGTTTATTTAGTTTAACTTTATTATGGAAAACATCATAATTATTGACACGTTTTGTTAATTCATCTAATTAGATTATCATTAACTATACATCAAGAAGTAACCTTGTTGATTACTTGATCACACACACATGAATTCATAACCCAACTTATAAAGATAAAATAATACTAAAACATTTCTAAGTTAAAATTTGAAGCTCATAAAATTATTTATTTTCCCTAGAAACAAAGTTATAAGGGGTCCCCAGCCTATCCTAATAAATTTTTTTGTAATGGATATTAAAGCTAGATCTTTTGAGTCAGACTTATCTGTGTTCAAATCCAAACTCTGCCATTTACTGCTGGTGGGATCATGGAAATATGAAAATAGATAATAAAGCCAAACTCAAGTTTGCATTTTAGAATTAAGTGAAATATTGCCTTTGAATTGCCTATAACACTATCAATAACTAAATAAGCATGCAATAGATGAGGTACATCATTCTTATCAATATCAAGTTCAGATTTTTTTTTTACTGAAATATTAACACCTTTGACTTAGAAAATAAGAGAAGACACAAATTAACAATATCTGGAAAGGGGATATCACTATACATTTTACACATGTTTAAAGGATAGTAAAATAATACTATTAACAATTCTATATACATAAATTTGACAACATAGACTAAATGGACCAAATATCAGAAATAAAACTACAATTCATTCAGTGTGAAATAAATAATTTAAATAGCTCCATCAATATTAAATAAATTGAATTTGTAATTAAAAACAAATTTTCATAATAGAAATCACCAGACCCAGATGATTTCACTGGAGAATTCTAAGAATTCACACAAATTCTCCACAGTCTATTCTAGAAAATGGAAGAAGACAGAACATTTTCCAATTCATTTTATGAAGCAAGTTTTACCCTTATATGAAAACCAAACAAAGAACAGAAAAAGAAAAATACGGACAGATATTTCTCATAAATATAGATTAAAAATTCTTAAAAAATCATTAGCAAATATAGTGCAGCAATGCATAAGAAGAATTATACATGATGATTAAATGAGTTCATCCAACGATGCAAGGCAGTTTCAAAATTTGAAAAGTAATCAATATAACACACCATGTTAACAAACTGAAGAAGAAACATCATATGATCATATCAGTTGATGCAGAAAAGCATTTGATGAAATTCAAAACCCATTCATATCAAAAAGAAAAAAAAACGGGGAATAATAGGAATAGAGGAGAATTTCCTCAACTTGATAAAATGAGCATGTACAAGAAGTCTACAGCTAACATTGTGCTGAATGGTGAAATACTGAATGATTTTCTTCTAATATTCAAGAATGAGGTAAGTATGTTTGCACTCACCATTCATTAAAAATAGTACTGGGTTCTAGTCAGTGCAGTCAGGCAAAAAAAAAATATATATATATAGATAGATAGATATAGATATAGATACATATATGGCATATACAATGGAAAGGAAAAATAAAACTGTCTCTTTCACAGATGAATAATTTCCACATTAAAATAAAAATCCCAAGGCACCTTCAAAAAGGCTTCTAGAACTAATAAGTGAGTTCAGCAAGTCTCCAGATCCAGAAAAAACAAATAAAAATAAAAATCAATTGTATATACTAGCAACCAACAGCTGGACACCAAAAGTTAAAATACAATACCATTCAAATTCTATGAAAAATAATATGAAATATTTACATGTAAATCTAACAAACCATGTACAGGTCTTGTATACTAAAAATTATATATCACTTATGAAATAAATTTTGAAAAATTTATATGAAAGAAATTTTGAGAAATATATATAAAAATTTTGAGAAATATATATATATATATATATATATATATATATATATATAGTGGGTTGGAAGACTCTGTATTGTTAACATGTCAATTCTAGCTAAATAGACATATAGATTCAACACAATTCCAATCAATATTTTAGCATATTTTTTGGAAACTTGTCAAGCTTTTTCTAAAATTTATATGGAAAAGCTAATGGAGTAGAGTACCTCAAACAATTATGATAAAGAGTGAGAATGGCTATTATCAAAAACACAAAAAATAACCATTGTTGCTAAGGATGTGGAAAAAAGGGAAGGTAAAATATTACATCCACTATGGAAAACAGTATAAAAGGTCCTCAAAAAATTAAAAATAGAACTACTATACAATACAGCATTTACACTTTTGGGAATTTATCCAAAGGAAATAAAAACACTAAATCAAAAAGATATATACACTCCAATGTTCATTGCAGCATTATACACAAGAATCAAGATATGGAGGTAACACGAAAGTCCACTGATAGGAATGGGTAAAAAAGATGTGGTACATATTTACAATGCACTATGATTTAGCCATAAAAAAGAATAAAATTCTGACATTTGTAACAACATAGATGGATCTAGATGGCATTAAATTAAGTGAAATAAGTCAAAGACAAATACTGTATGTCTTTATTTACATGTGGACTCTAAGAAAACAAAACAAATATAACAAAACAGAAACAGACTTATAGGTACATAGAACAAAGTAGTGGTTGCCAGAGGGGAGGGCACATGGGGATGGCCAAAATAAGTAAAGGGGATTAAGAGGTACAAACTGCCAGCTATAGAATTAATAAGAAAAAGAGATGTAATGTATAATATAGGGAAAATAGTCAATAATATTGTAATAACTTTGTATGGTGTAAAATGAGTAAAAATATCAAATCACTATGTTGTACACATGAAAAAATACAAAAGTGTAAGCCAACTAAAATTCTCCTGGCAGTTGTCTCAGGATGGTGGGATTTCAGAAGAGCTTTGCTCAATATTTTTTGGTACTGTTTGAATGTGTTTATAATGAGTGTATCATTTATGTAATCAGAAAAATCAAAAAAACATTTTCATTGTGAAAAAAATTGTAAGTCAAATATAATTCAATACAAAATAAGTAAAATAAAATCTTTTACATATTGATTGTGAGATTAAAATCTTTTCAACAGATAGTGTTATAACAATTGGACTTCTGTATGCAAGAATATGACCCTAGACTCCCATATCACACCTTATATAAAAACTGACTCTGCGGATGACATGTTACTATACATAGAAAATCCTAAAGATGCCACCAGAAAACTACTAGAGCTAATCAACGAATTTAGTAAAGTCACAGGATACAAAATTAATACACAGAAATCTCTTCACTCCTATACACTAACAATGAAAAATCTGAAAGAGAAGTTGAGGAAACACTCCCATTTACCACTGAAGCAAAAAGAATAAAATACCTAAGAATAAACCTACTTCAGAGACAAAAGACCTGCATACAGAAAAATATAAGACACTGATGAAAGAAATCAAAGATGCTATAAACAGATGGAGAGATATACCATGTTCATGGATTGGAAGAATCAATATTATGAAAATATACTACCCAAAGCAATCTACAGATACAACACAATCCCTATCAAATTACAAATTGCAGTTTTCACAGAACTAGAACAAGAAATTTTACAATTTGTATGGAAACACTAAAGACCCAGAATAGCCAAAACAATCTTGAGAAGAAAAACAGAGCTGGAGGAATCAGGCTACCTGACTTCAGACTGTAGTACAAACCTACAGTAATCAAGAGAGTGTGGTACTGGCACAAAAAACAGAAATATAAAACAGTGGAAGAGGATAGAAAGCCCAGAGATAAACCCACGCTTTTATGGTCAACTTATATTTGAAAAAAGAGGCAAGAATTTAGAAAGGAGAAAAGACTGCTTCTTCAATAAGTGGTGTTGGGAAAACTGGACAGCTACATGTAAAAGAATCAAATTAGAACACTCCCTAACACCATACACAAAAATAAATTCAAAATGGATTGAAGACCTACATGTAAGGTCAGACACTATAAAAATCTTAGACGAAAACATAGACAGAACACTCCATGACATAAATCACAGAAAGATCCTTTTTGACCCACCTCCTAGAGTAATGAAGATAAAAGCAAAAATAAACAAATGGGACCTAATGAAACTTAAAAGCTTTTGCCCAGCAAAGGAAACCATAAACAAGATGGAAAGACAGTGCTCAGAATGGGAGAAAATATTTGCAAATGAAGCAACTGACAAAAGATTAGTCTCCAAAATTTACAAGCAGCCTATGCAGCTCAATATCAAAAAAAAAAAAACAATCCAAAAATGAGCAGAAGACCTAAATAGACATTTCTCCAAAGAAGAAGTACAGATTGCCAACAAACACATGAAAAGGTGCTCAACCTCACTAACCATCACTAATCATCATTTGATTTGAAATGTAAATCAAAACCACAATGAGGTATCACCTCACACTGGTCAGAATGGCCATCATCAAAAAATGTACAAACAATAAATGCTGGAGAGGGTGTGGAGAAAAGGGAATCCTCCTGTAAAGTTTGTGGGAATGTAAATTGATACAGCCACTATGGAGAACAGTATGTAGTTTCCTTAAGAAACTAAAAATAAAACTACCATATGACCCAGCAATCCCACTACTGGGCATATACCCTGATAAAACCATAATTCAAAGTACATGTACCCCAGTATTCATTGCATCACTATTTACTATAGCCAGGACATGGAAGCCACATAAATGTCCATAAACAGATGAATGGATAAAGAAGATGTGGCACATATATACAATGGAATATTACTCAGTCATAAAAAGGAACAAAATTAAGTCATTTGTAATGATGTGGATGGAACTAGAGTCTGTCATACAGAGTGAAATAAGTCAGAAAGAGGAAAACAAATACCATATATTAACACATATATATGGAATCTAGAGAAATGGCACCCATGAACCTAGTGGCAGGGTAGCAATAGAGGTGCAGATGTAGAGAATGGATTTGTGGACAATGGTTGGGGGGAAGGGGAGAGTGGGACAAATTGAAAGAGTAGCACTGACATATATACACTACCATGTGTAAAATAGATAGCTAGTGGGAAGCTTCTGTATAGCACAGGGAGATCAGCTCAGTGTTTTATGATGACCTAGAGGGATAGGATGCGGAGGGAGGGAGGGAGGCTCATGAGGGAGAGTATATAGGTATACATATAGCTGATTCACTTATTTGTGCAGCAGAAACTAGCACAACATTGTACAGCAATTATAATCCAATAAAGATGTTAAAAGTATTGACTCTAAATACAACATGAAAGGCACAGTCCATGAAGGATAGAATTGATAAATTCGACTTTATTATAATAAAAAACTTCTGTTCTGTGAAAATCACTATCAAGGAAATAAAAAGACAAGCCACAAACTGGGGTATAATATTTTAAAAAGATTTATCTGATAAAGGACTATTATCCAAAATACACAAAGTACTCTTAAAATTCAACAATAAGGAAATAACCTAATTATAAAGGAGAACATACTTTATAGCACAGGGAACTCTACTTAATGCACTGTGGTGACAAATGGGAAGGAAATCAAAAAATCAAGAGATATATGTATATGTAAAGCTGATTAATTTTGCTGTATAGTAGAAACTAACACAACATTGTAAAGCAACTGTACTCCAATAAAAATTAATTTTAAAAAATGGGCCAAACACCTCACCAACAAAGATATAGAGATGGAAAATAAATATATAAAAAGTGCTCAACATCATATGTCATCAAGGAATGGCAAATTAGAAAAACAATAAGATAGTACCACATACCTATTGGAGTGGCAAAACGCAAAACACTGATAATACCAAATTTTGGCCAGGATATGCAGCAACAGGAAATGCCATTCATTGCTGGTGGAAATGAAAAATATATAGGCACTTTGAAAGACAGTTTGCTGGTTTCTTACAAAATTAATCATTCTCTTTTTGAATTAGTGTTTTCATTTTTTCTGGATATATACCCTGGAAGGGAATTACTTGACCATAAGATAGTTCTATTTTTAATTTTATGAGGAATCTACATACTGTTTTCCACAGTAGCTGCACCAATTTACACTCCCACCAACAGTGGACTAGGGTTTCCTTTTCTCTATATCCTCTCCAAAATATGTTATTTGTAGACTTTTTGATGATAGCCATTCTGATAGGTATGTGGTTCTACCTCATTGTTGTTTTGACTTGCATTTCTCTAACAATTAACAATGTTGAGCTTCTTTCACGTGCCTGTTAGCCATCTGTATGCTTTCTTTGGAAAAATGTTTATTCAGGTGTTCTGACCATTTTTTGATTGTTTTTTGATATTGTATTGTAAGAGCTGTTTATATATTTTGTATATTTACCCTTTGTCTGTCATATTATTTGCAAATATTAACTAAGTCCCATTTGTTTATTTTTGCTTTATTTCTTTTGCTTTAGGAGACAAATCTAAACATATATTGCTGTAACTTATGTAGTGTTCCATCCATGTTCTCTTCTAGGAGTTTTATGGTTTTAGATCTTACACGTAGGTCTTTAATCAATTTTGAGTTTATATTTGTATATGGTGTGAGGACATGTTCTAATATCATTGTTTTACATGTGGCTGCCCAGTTTTCCCAGCATCACATATTGAAAAGATTGTCTTTTCTCCATTGTATACTCTTGTGTCCTTTATCATAAATTAATTTACCATAGGTGTGTGGGTTTATTCCTGGGCTCTCTCTTCTGTTACAGAGATCTATGTGTCTGTTTTTGTGCCAGTATCTTGAATATCCTTTAGGCAGGGAGCAAAAATTAACATATGGATTAATATTTACTTTTAGGTTTGTTCTTCTATTATTGACTCAAAATACCTGATTGCTTAAACATTGATCTCCTTTATGATCCTGTCCTGTTATTACCACTTTTCAATAACAGGTAGCAGGCTTGGGTTTTAAAAGATTATGAACTTCCATTTGTACATATCCTAGTACACCATTCTACCTTAGAGGAAAACAATACATAAAATGAAGCTTTATAAATGACAGTTTGTGGCTTCACCAAATAAATATATATTTTCACATTCAATCTATTATGATACTATTCTGCATTTACAAAAATAATTTTCTAATTTTCAAAGCATATTGAAATGCATAATCCCAGATAACACCAAATGGTAGGTTTTTAGTGATCCAGATAGAGTCTTCACATGAGTACATCCATGGCTAATTTTTTTTTAAATAGCCTTTCAAGTGAGAGCTATGCTATATAGATTAAAACCAGCTGACTCCACCCAAAATCTGTCATAAGGATATGAGCTTTAAGTTGGTTTTTAGTAGTGGATATTTATTTACACTGATCCAGTCATACTTGCTTCATTTCTGCAATCTCTCTGCAAAATAGAAACGTTTTCATAAGAATTTCAATAATTCTCACAATAGTTTACCACCAATACCATGCCCTCATAAACTGAAATAACCAATCATAGGTGCAAGAAAAAGTAACACATTAAATTTAAATCCAGAAATATTCTGCTTCAAGTATATTTTTGAAATAATGCTTAGTTTTAAAATATGCATGGTAAACAATGAAGAACATATAAACAGCTTGGAATGCCCATGTTTGATTCCAATTTTCTCTGACTGAAAACATTCTCATTGTATATATGGTCTCTTGCTGAATGTAGAGGAATTTTTTCCTCTGATGTTCAAACTTGTATTTAGAAAAGCAAATTATCTCAGTGACTTTGATAACTTATTTTATCTTCAAGTAAATCATAAGTCACAAATCCTTGACTCTGAACAGTTTTGTCTACCAGTGTTTTGAAGTGCTTATTCTGCAAATGTCTGGTTATCTATAAAATATTAATAGAAGAAAAAGTAGTGGCTCTCTGCTTGCTGTAAATTGAGGGACAAAATGAACCAGCTCAACTTTAAGCCGCAAAAGATTTCTTTGTGATGTTTATAGTAATTCACCATGGACCCTACCTGCTTAACTCATTCAGGGTACCCCCAGGAGTGTATGATATGACTTTGCTTTTGTTTCCAGGTTAGAAACAAGGTTAGCCTGCTTACTTTTCAACATCGAAGTAAAATGTCATTGGTTTTCTGACAAACAATGTATGCCAGAGACATGGGTCTTTTTCTCACTAAACTTCAATTTTTTAGTATAGTTCCAAGTTTCTGGAAATAAATCTTTTAATAGAGAGGGGTATGTCTGCTGTTGATTTTTATAGACTAAAATGTCAGATCTACAGTTATTCAGACAAAAGATTGGAATTAAAAAAGAACAAAACAAGAAAACAGCTTCTTTGGGAAATAAAAGATGGTTAATGAAGTATCCTGTTTGTCATCATATAATAATCACCAAAATGCTTGTCTTAGACATTCCTGCTTAAAAATCTGTTTTAATTACTCTTCTATCTTAGAATAGTCCCTTGCATTTGAAGCTTTTGTTGATTTTATATGATTACTATGAACCAAGTAATAGCAGTAATAAAATCAATCTTCAAAACTGATCTCTATTTAATATTACTATTTTAATATTGTGTATCTAGAAAGACTTAAATATGAAATATCTACTATACTAACAAATGGCATATTTAGATTTTATTAACAATGATAGCCAGCTATACCTATAATTTAAAAATACATATACTTGTTTTGCTAGTTGGTTTATCTGTCTTTTAATGAATGAAATATTTTGTCAACCAAAAAATTGTAAAGTTTATTGCACTAGTAAAGTAACGAAAATTGTTAGCTCCTGTGATAAAGGGCAACATGTCCACAATCCTTCATTCCTATCTGTATTCATACCTCCTGCAATCTTATTTTGTAGTTTCTCCCATTAAGAGATAGAAGCTATTCTTCCTTCTTTTGAATCTGACTCTGCAGTGTAACTTGCTTTGGCCAATAGAATGCAGTTTAAGGGACTATTTTCCAGTTAGGAGCTTAAGCTGTAAGTTTATTATGCTTTCATTTGTTCATTGGAACCTTGCCCAATTGCCATGTGAATAAGCCTGGGGATTAAGTTGCTGGAGGATGAGGGACCACATAGAATAGAGACACTCTCTACTCAGGGTTTCCTAGACCAGCTAGTCCTGGGAAATCCAAGAGCAGGACACAAGACAAGGGTGAGCCCATAGGGAACCACCCAACTGAGAGCTGCTCAAATTGCTCACCTGAACAAAAGTGAATTAAAATAGTTGTTTCAAGCCACAGAGCATTGGGGTACATTGTTACATGGAAAAAAAAACTAATACATTATAAAAAATTAAGCATTCCTTTGTTCAACTACACATGCATAAATATCTCAACAGCATTTCAGGACAAAGACCTCTGTCATACGAAAACTGGTTCCATTTATTTTATAAGCTACTGACTTTCTGGGGGATCCCATGTTGCTGGTACTATGATCCCATGTTGTTGCATGCTTGCCCTAAGAAACAGTCAGGCTAATGATAGACTGATAGAAATAGAGATTAATCTAAAACATCTAGTAGTGAAGACATCATTTTTTACCTTGAAGGAGATTTAGCTAGGGCTTAACTTTAAAAAGTAAATATTGGCTTTGCATAAACATTACCAAAATAACTGGAGAGGAGTAAACACATCAGTTAAACTTATCACTTAGCATTAAATAGATACAAACAAGATTTTTGATAGAATTCAACTGCTTTTGCTACTAAGTTCAAGTGGATTTTTTTCCACAAATAAAGTATTGTTTAAATATATTGCTTAAAAATTCACCATGGCGAAGAGATTGATTATGGGGACCTATTCTCATGGAAAGAAGTGGTGACTTTACACTTTAATGTCAGATAATGACTATAAGAAAAAAAAGTAAGTTAAAGAAATCTTGCCATCTAATTATCATATTTAGTTTCCACTTAGCTATTATATTTCCTTTGTAAAAAAATTCTTCTAAGGAAAAAATAAATTGGTCTTTTATAACAGAATTAAGTATCAAAAGAAAATCATTTGTATCTTAGTCTTCACATAAAACTATGCCTGAAAAAATAGTGGTAATTCAATAAAACACAAAATAATGTGAAGATTTCTGGTGCCTTGATAAACCTTTGAGAGAGTTATACTCTGTCTGCTTCTGATATTAGGCTATAGCATTTTTCAGAAGACTCACTTATTGTAAAAAATATGTAAAGCTAATGACACAACTATAATGAGACAATTTGATTTAAAAGAGTAACATGTCCTCAGATTATAAAGGCAATGTGATTCCATTAGAGGTTAGAAAACAATACAGTATTCATCATGCTGTGTTGTAACCTGTCCTTGCTTCAATATATAAGAGAAGTTTGTTGAATATAACAGTATTTCATAGTGCCGGATCCTCTGTATTAGGTATTCCAGAGATTCTGCTCTCTTTAAATAGCAAAATTTTGTTAGTAACATCTAAATATATTACTTTCATATCCATGCTTTCTGAAGTACAGATACATGAGAACAAGTCCAGACCCAACAGTTCTCCAGCTTTTATCCATGGATCACCTATCCATTGGAACCATCTGAGGTATTATTTAAAATAAAGATTCCATGTATATTCAAAAAGAAAATCAAATAAAAGATAATAGTTAAGAAACTAGGAAAAGTAATTTATAATGTTATGACCAATAAAAATTTAATATCTAGATTAAGCAAAAACTCCTACAAATCAGCAATAAAAAGACAAGAAATCCAATAGAAAAACAAAATAACATAAAAATAAGCAAATGATATGAAAAAGCCATTCACTGTTTGATCACTGGATGCCTAGTGCAGTGTCTGGCACAAAATATTAACTCAATAAATATTGAGTGAATAAAGAGAAAAGGCAAAAAGCAAAAGACCAACTGTTATACAAAAGGATGCTAAACCTTGTTAACCTAAAACAAATAGACTTCTAGATATTTCTCTGGAAAAGATGGGTTTATTCAGGATTAGCAGAATTTACAATTTGGGAGTCTGCAACCATGGCCAGCCACATGAAAGTCCCCACACAGAAGGGAATGAGAACACTTTTATGGAGGGAAAAATGAAGTTGGGAGGGCTATAGTAAACAAAGAGTTCCTGGTTTTTACTTGGCTGAGCTCTTTCCAAGAAAGAGATTAAATCTTTCTTCTTTCTCTTGGGCTTTGCTATTTTCACAGTGTGTGAAAGCTTCCCTTTCTGGTCTCCTGACTCTATTTAAATTGAGATTTCTATTTATTTATTTATTTACTTATTTATTTATTTACATTCCTCCTTTTCATCAAGATTTCTCTGAAATCGTCACTGATCAAGAGTCAGCTTTGTAGTTTCAGTGGCTTTTTCTTTTTTGTTCCTCAATGTCAGAAAGCAACTTTCCTGTGTGTAGTGTCTCAAATTAGAGGGAAAGTATGCAGAATGGAAACTTATTAAGGTCACATTTGGGTAACAAGGAAGAACAGGAGGGAGAACTCTCAGGCACTTTTCATTTAAAGCCTATACATTATCAAAATTACAGATAATCTGAAGGGTTATGCCACCATCAAAGTTTGGCTACAAACTTCCAACATGCCTGATGCAGATATTTTAAGAAAGCTATCTCATGAGATATCATCTGCTTCAGTTCTGGGAAATCTTTACTTTCAGGTCACCAGATGATGTGAAGTTGTGTCATGTGAATCCAAGAGTCTATTCCTTGAAGTTTGGTGGCACAAGGGTAGGTTAGCAATACCTGAGAGGGGCCTTTCCAGAGAGGTTGAAGAGTTCTTCTGGTGTTTTTTCTTTTCCAACAGACAAGATCTCCTGGATGCAAGATGAGATGTTTAAGTTCTTTATCTCCCAAAAATGGACTGTTAAAAGATTGCTCTAACAAAACATGGTTATTTTTAATAAAAGAAATTAAGGCTTCAAAATATTGGAGTATCTCTCCTTTAATCAGTTGTGTGGCAAAATCAGCAGGAGCCAAGTGCATTGGACTTCCTGTGACTATCTAAAAGGGTGAGAGTTTATGAGTTTCAGAAGGGGTGAATCTAAGATTTAGTAAACCAATAGAAATATTTTCAGCTAATGTATTTGGAGGATAAAAATTTTGCCACTAGAGTCTTAATATGCCACTAGCGCATTTCACTAAACCAGAGGATTGAAGGTGGTAAGTGCAGTGAAATGTTGTAAAACTGGGTAAAGGGAAAAGACTTATCAAAGTACCTGGACAGTAAAATGGGTTATTTGATCACTATAAAGTTTGAGAGGAGTTTCTCAGGTAGTGACAATCTTTCCCAAGAGAACTTAAGCCACAAAAAAAGGCAGTAGCTTATCTGTATGGGAAGGCTTCGGTCCAGTGTGAAAACATACAAACAAATGACTAAAACTTATTTATAACCATGAGATGAAGGAAGTTGTATGAAATCTAGTTGCCACACCTTGAATTGTCCATTAGACGGTTTAAAATGTCCAGGAGCAGTACAAACCGGCCTTCCTGGTTTAAATCTTGGATAAGTGGGACAAGTAAAGTAGGCAATTTTTGTGGCCTTGTTAATGTTTCTCCACCAATATTCTTTAAGGTTATTATTTTGTTAGTAGACCAATCGTTTATTACATGTACAGTGGTGAGAAGCGGGGATTTCAGAGTCTCCAGCAAGACTGGGCTCTTATTTGATCCAGAGCTTCCTCTTTTTATTAAACCAACAATTGTTGAATTTTGAATCTTGTTTTTACTTTCCTGAGGCCAATTGTTGGGGTTTTCTACCGAGTTTTCTGTTATCATTTGGGGAAATATCCCTTTGAACTAAGACAGAGATTTGGCTGCTTTTGGTCCCTTAAATGCTAGCATTCCTTGCATAAATGTCAGCAAGGTGATTTTCTTTAGCTTCCAGAGAGTCAAGTTTAGCATGACCTGGGATCTTAATAATAACAAAGCAGCAGGTTAAAATGTTACATTCAAATATTCCCGAACATAGGGGGCATTTCAAATTTTATTTCCACTGTGAATAAGGAGGTCATTTTGCATTCACAGCACACCCACATATTGAGCTACTCCAAAAACATATCTACTATCAGTATAAATATTTGCCGTTTTGTTTTTGGCTATAGTACAAGACTGAGTAAAAGCCTATAATTCAGCCTGTTGGTCTGAAGTAGCCATAGGTAAAGATGCTGCCTGAACAATATCAAAGGGGCTACAATAGCACACCCAGCACAATATTTGCCTTTGTCACCTTTAAAATAAGAATCATCAGTGAACCAAAAGAAGTCAATGTTACCCAAACAAATTTCCTGTAGATCATTACAAGAATCCAAGAGGTCATCCATCAACATGAAGCAGTTGTGAGAATCTCCATTGGCAACAGAGGGGAGAAGAATAACAGGATTAAGGTTATTACAACATAAAAGGGTTATGTGAGGAACAGTTAACAAAAGGACTTCATAAGGAGGTGAGGCTGCTGACTGAGATATGTTGAGTGTGATGAAAATTCAGGAGAAATTCTACTATATGAGATACAAAAATGGTTAAAGGGGATCCCAAAACAATGATCTCAGTGGCCTTTATGGCTCTAAGGTAAGGGGTTTTCCCCATGCTACAGGGTCCAGTTGATGGCTATAATATCCTACAGGTCCCCGTGTTTGGGGGTAAGTAGCTCAAAGGGCATTCTCTTTCTTTTCACATACAAAAGGGAAAAAGGAAATCTGATCATTGGAATACCCAAGAGCATGTGGGTTTATAAAACTCTCCTTTAAGGCCTTGAAGACTATGTAATCCAGTTCTACCCATACAATTGAGTGGGGGTTGTTACTGTTGAATAAAATATATAGAAGTTTGACCATAAGAGAAAATTTGGAATCCAACTTTGGCAAAAAAACAACTAGCTTAAGGAAACTTTGCAGTTAGTTCTTAATTTTGGGTTTTGAGACCCTTGGGATACCATGAAGTCTATCTGGATCTAAATGTAGCCCGTGTTCTGATATTAGATACCTAGGTATCAAAACTGGGTTTAAGCAAGCTTCAATTTTTCTTTGGCGACCTTATGTCCCTCTAAGGCTAAATGCTTTATTTAGCAAGTAGATGGTGTCCTGTGGATGTCTCCTTTGGGGAAGCTTAAGAAGGTGAGCAAAGAATCAAAAGAGCAAATAATCTACATATTGTAACAATGTAGAAAATCTAACGAACTTTATTTTATTATATCAGCATTCAGTATTGGGGAAAAATAAGGTTTCTCAATAAAACTCTGAAGCATTACTATCCAGGTGAATTGTTTTTTGTTGCTTGTTTGTTTGTTTTCCTGAGTGAAGGCAAAAAGGCATTGTCTAGCTTCATTTTTCTGGAATACTAAAGAATGTTCTGCATAAATTAATTACAGTAATAAATTTAATTTTGCTGAGAATGGATGTTAGTAATGTATGTTAGGAGCAACAGGATGTCAAGGATAACAATGTGGTTTATTGTCTGGAGGTCCTGGACAAACCTCTACCATCAGCACTTAGGTTTTCTCACCAGTAAAATGGGAGTGTTAAAGGGACCAGTATAAGGGATAATGAGACCTTGAGACTTGTAATCTTCTATTATAAGCTTTATGACTGTGAATACTTATAGGGTATTGATTAATTCTGGGAAGAGGATTTGAGGGGTCTTTTTGAATATTGATGAGAGGTGCACTGTGAATTTTCCCCATATCAGTTGAAGATTTTGCCCATTAGGACAGTGGTAGCTTATTCAATAGAGACAAATATTCAGTGTTTCCAGAATCAGCTTTAGTACCATCAGAGATGGAGCAAATAAAAGATGTCAAAGAGTTATTTAATTCACCAAGTTGGTTATTTTGATGACTATTGTCAAGTTCTAGCATTATTTCCCTCTTTCAGGAGAAAGAAATCCTGGCATAATACTTTAAGAAGTCTTGGCCTAAGAAATGGATAGGGGTGGGGGAACTAAGGGAAAAATGTGTGTATCTCTCAGAAGGCCTAAACAAAAAGGAATGGGTTCAGAAACTTTTTGAGGTTCACCAGAGATTCCCACTATTTAAACTATTTTAGTACTCACAGACAGGGGCTATATTCTAGTAGGGGATTGTAGCACCAAGAGTATGGCTCTGGTGTCAGTTAGGACTGGAAGTGATTAATCCCCAATCTGGAGTAACGTTTTTCCAAGCCAATTAACAGGGAGGATTTGGAAGTGTTCCTGTAGTTCCTTGAAGCCACACCACTGAAAATTGGGAGAACATTGGAAAGGCTGGTTAGAGGGCTGAAGGTGCCTAAAGCACTTAAATTTGTAACAATCTTGGTCCCAATATCCTGGCTGTTTGCAATAATAGCTGAAACTGGGAGGTTTTGGGTTTTGTTTATGAGTCTTCATTTGCTGGAGTTGAAGATTAATCATTTTGGTGGTCTTCTTTATAGCTAAGTCATCTAGGGTGCAAGAGAGCTGGTTTGTCAGATTAACTAAATCAGGAGTGGACATAGTTTCCCATTCTATCCCAGGTCTTTTTACTAGAAAGGAAAGGTCCTAATTCAGCCCTTTAATAAACATAGAGCTAAAAACCACCTGGGTGGAATCAGCATCTGAAGGATGACCAGAATTTTTTTAAAAAAAACAATGTGAATTTGATTGTAATATTCATAAACAGGTTCATCAGATTTTTGTGTGCAAGCCCAAATTTTGTTCCAATCAGCAGGCTTTGGAAAAGCCCCAGAAATTACTTGATGAAGTCAACTAGCAATTGCTCTAGCCTGGTCATATAATAAGATAGTGGGCTTGTTTCCCGATTGTAATTCTAGAGAGCTTTCAAAATTTTTCCAATTAGTGGTTTTCATACAATTCTTCCCCTGACCTTTGTATTATGTATATAATACAAAGCATATAAACTAGCTGATATTAAGTCAGAGAAACCAGGTTGATAAGTTTGAACGACTATATTAAATTCCTCAGCAAATCTGTGAGGATTTTGATTACTTTGGGAAGATCTTTGACTATGGTTCACAGTTCAGCTTTAGACCAGGGATATAGGAAATTAAGGGTTTAGTGTCTGAATCATCAGAAGGCTTAATTTTTAAGGAAGACGTTCTGATAAAGTCAGAGGAAAAGGAATTGGGGAGAGTTTCAGAGAAAAGAAATTTAGTGAGAGAATTAGTATCGGGGAAACTAAGGGTATAGAGTAGTAAGGGAAGGAGGAAGATGATGCTGGGTGTAGAGTTAGGCCACAAAATGCTGAAAAAGAAAGTCAAGATGGTACCAGAGTCAGAGCCTTGGACAAAAAAAAGCCATGGAATAAGAGCCTGAGGTTTTCAGAGCCATTCTATCTTTCTTCATTTATATGTTTGCTTCAGTTAATTTTATTTTATTTTATTCTTTTTAATAAGTGATTATTCATTTTTTTATAAATTTAATTATTTTTGGCTGCATTGGGTCTTTTCTGCTGCACACGGGCTTTCTCTAGTTGCAGCGAGTGGAGTCTACTCTTCGTCATGGTGCGTGGGCTTCTCTTTGTGGTGGCTTATCTTGTTGCGGAGCACAGGCTCTAGGCATGCAGGCTTTAGTAGTTGTGGCATGTGGGCTCAGTAGTTGTGGCTTGAAGGCTGTAGAACACAGGCTTAGTAGTTGTGTCACACAGCCTTAGTTGTTGCATGACATGTGGGGTCTTCCTGTACCAGGGCTAGAACCCATGTCCCCTGCATTGGTGGGGGGATTCTTAAAACTGCACCACCAGTGAAGGCCTGCCTCGGTTAATTTTAAATCCCTATTTTGCAGAAAGGGAATTATAGACTTTTGCTAATATTGGAAAACCTCAAAATAACAATAGAAATAAGCAGTCACTCAGTTTTGGAAACTTTTGAGCTGTTGTAGTCCAATTTGCTTTTAAGGAACTTAAGTTTGGGGATTTTGAAAGTTCTCCATAATGGCCATTGGTATTATAAATTGCCTTAGGTCAGGTAGGTTCATTTAGTTAGAAAGCACATGAGGAAGGGCCATGGTTTTTAAACATAAAATTGTCTGGAAGCCCTATAGGGGGTGCATCCTCAAAATATTTAGATGACTGGAATCTCGTTTCCTTTAGAATAAAAGAATAATTTTCACACAGCTTAAACAGCTCAATTCAAACAGCTTGTACCTCAAACAGCCTGTAAACATAATACCTACCAGTTATAAGAAAACAGCTTGGTCTCAGAGGAGCCAGGCCAAAGGCTTTCCAACCCATTTCCATAGGACAGCCCCTAATCCAAAAGAATAGGCTTAATGCTGAGAAACTGTTACAGTTTTGTGTAACAACCCCTTTTCCTAAAAGAAAGGTTTGAAGGCTAGCCAGTTTTAGAAGAAACAGCCTGTTTCCAAAGGGAATGGGCCAGAGGCTGGCCAGTTTCAGTTAAAACAGTCTGATCTCTAGATCAGACCAACGTGCCATATGAGTACTTCAATACAGAACAAAGCCTTAACCAGAAAAAAAAAGAGAAACCTTTAAATAGATCCTGAATAAATCCTGGAAAGCTTCAAATGCATAGAAGGCATGAGCTCAGATACAGTAGAAAGACATACCTTCAAACTCCGAGGTTGGCAAGAAAAGCAGTGAGCTATTGGAGTTCAATTTTTGTTTTTATCTTTTTTTTTTTTTTTTTTTTTTTAAGCTGAGTTCTCTGAATATTTATTACAATGGGTCATCAGCAGTAACAGGGCTGGGGGAAAGACACACGAGGCTCATTTGCCCTTCAGGTAGATCTTGGGTGTCTGCCAACCTGGGGGCTTCCTTCAGGCCCGCCTCCCGCCAGATGCACCTCAGGTGTCTCTCCAACTTCATCTGCTTCCGGTTCAGGTGTCCTTCCCTGACTTTTTGCCACAGGTACCAGGTCCTTTTGATCAGCTTGTGTTACTTGTGATGATTCCACTTCTGCCGGTGGATCTTGAGCACATTTTTGCACTGTATCTGGGGTGCATCCCAGACCTCCTTACCACTCTGCTCGACCCCTTCCCCCACCTGGCTGGTGGACACTCATAGAGTTGGGCTAGAGACACAGTCCCTGGGGTCCCAGCGTCCAGTCTGGGCAGGGGGTAGTGAACAGTCAGCCAGCCCTCCAGGGGGCTGATGGACATCTTCCTGGGGACCCGCATCTCCTCAAGCTACATGTGGACCCACCTGCCAGGGAAGGAGGCAACCCCACTTGGGCCTGTTGGTTGTGTGCTGTAGCGAGGCCTGCAGTCATGCCTGCCCAGCACCCCAAAGACAGGCCAGGGCGCACTGCAGCCTGCCCAGGGAACAGCCTTGAGCAGCTGGGAAGTCAGACACACCACGAACATGGTCTGTGTGTAGTGGCACCCCAGACGCTCAGAAGAGCCTCCCTGAGCCTAACTTCACCCCGAGGCACCCACCGGTTGGGTGGTGTCGACACTCCGGTCTTAGGACCCGAGCCCCAACCGGCTGCGTCCACCTCGGCTGTCCCTGGAGCCCACGTGCCGCAGCCTCACATCGACTCTTCCCAGACGCAGCCGGGAGACTCAACTGACCATTCCGCTGCCGCCAATTTGGGGTTTTGCACCTGTTTGCTCACCAGCCATGGAGCCTTTAAGGGTCTTCTCTGGTCCCCTTATAGGCCACCGAAATATTGACATAAAACAAATAGACTGCAAGATTTTTCTCCAGGAAAAATGGGTTTATTCTGCATCAACAGAGAACTGCTATTTAGGAGTCTGCAACCATATAGAGTCAGTGCAAGTCCTCGCAGAGCAAGGAGGGAGAACACCTTTATAGAGAGAAATAAGAAGTTGGGGGAGTTATAGTTTACAAGGCGTCCATGGCTTTTTATTTGCTGAGTCCTTGCCAGGAAAGAAGAGGAGTCTTTCTTCTTTTTGTTGGGCTCTGCAATCATCACATGGTGTGAGAGCTCTCCCTTCTGGTCACCTGACTCTAATTAAGGTTTTTGTTTATTAAGTTTTCACAACCTCAACAGTAATTAGAGAGATTAGAAATAAAGTGTCACTAACATGTCACCTTAGAATTATTAGAGGGCAAAAGTAGAGGATCAAATAATTTGAAATGTTGGTAGGAATCTGGGGAACCATAAACCCTCATATATAGTCAGTGGGAATTTAAACTGCTGTGGATGTTTTGAGGCACTATAGCAATATTCAGTAAAATTGAGTATGCTTATGTTTGAGCAATTCCATGACTGGGAAATATATTAAAAAATAAATAAAATAGACTTTTGCCAGGTGCACAAGGAGCTATGTTTTAGTTTGTTCATTAGTTTAATTTGTGGTAACAGAGAGTTGGAGACAACCTAGGTGTCCATCTATAGTGGAATGAATGCATGAAATGTATATACAATGGATTGTAATGCGCTTTAAACTAAAATTACACAATAAATCATGCATAAGTTTTAGAATTATATTCAGTAAAGAAGTAAGACAAAATAAAGCAGAATACCATATTTAAAAAACACATAAAAAACAAAACTTTATATTTCCACAGATCAATCTGTTTATTTACTACCTATCTAGATATAAATATAGAGATGGTATGCAAGATGGATTGGAAAGACATATATCAAATTCATAAAAGTGTATGTCTATGGTAGAGGAAAAATAAGTTGGAGAAGGGTGAAGAATAAAACTTGCTAAAATTATCTTTTAACAAACATAGGGCTGTGATGACAATATTCCATGAAGTGAACATAAAACACAATTCTATACACTGGAGTTAAGAGAGAGAAAAACATATCCCTGACTCAGCATATAGCTTACACAAACTAAATTTCTGAAATAGTACATTGCAATTTGCATTTCTAATATTCTCCTCAAGTGATTTTGATGCCTATTAAAATTTTTGAATTACTGCCATACTGTATTATCTTAATCACATGCTAACTATCGGTGCCATATTACTTCCTGAATTCCAGAGTTGCCCATAACATGTACAAGAGTACACATGGAACAAAAGCCAAAAAAGTATGCCTGCATAACATATGCTCAAACATTAAATGTTATTGTATTAAAGAAACATGTCATATCATCCTGCTGTTACAAGTGTATCTGTTTAACAACTTAATGAAAAGTAGTGTTTTTATTTGTCAAGTCTTTTAGTGTCTTTAGTGTGTGTATGTGTGTGCACATATGTGCAGATCCAAGGAGGAGGGTTGGGGCAGATTGATTCAATCTTATCCAGAGTTGAGCTCAGTTTGGGTTTTATTGTTGCAATGCCTACCTTCATTGAACCACAGGCTTCAAGTTCTTCCAGCAGTGGGTCTGCTGATACTTTTGCTTAGTGTGAAATCTGGAGTGCTGGAGGGATTTTGTTGGTGTTTTTGCTGTACATTCAAATTTCAGTGGCTCCTGGACACCTGTGTCAATTGTGTGGGAGGCACTTTATGTTCTTAGTGTCCTCTAGCAATAGTCTGCTGTGGCTGGTTACTCAGAGTTAAGCTCATGTTGTGAGTGGAGAGGCCATGGTTCTTCTCACCCAACATTAGTTTTACATTTCTTTGAAACAGACGGTTCAATTACATTCCATTTCTAAGCCAAATAGCCAATTTTTGAAACCCTGAACTTTTAGTTCAGCTACTGAGAGTTTTGTTTGTTTTTATTATTTCTGAGAATTAGTCTTATTAAAGTAAAACTATATTGTATACTTGTAATGCTAAATTCAAGGTTACTCACTCATACTCCTACTCTTATTGACTGTTCATATAATTTAAGTATGATGTATTATAGAATTAAATACATTTCTCTCTAATAAATTAACACTTTTGATCCTTTAAAAACACTAATAAACTAGCAACTTTAAATGTCTAAGCGTTGAGATAGTTTTAGGATACCAAGTTACATCTCTGTGTTTGAATATTTGCAAGTGAAGAAGACTGAGCAGTTGGAAAACAATGTTTGTGCATCACTTGGTCACACAAGTTTTGCTGGAATGCATATAAAGCATATATTTGAAGCTCTCCCCCAATCCAAAACAAAAAACAAACCCTGAAAACACTAAAAAGTGAAGTGGGAGACATTTGTATCATTAACATTGACATGAACTGATGTTCTTTTGACCATGCATTTGACCCTTAAGGGTTAAACTAGAGTATAGAAATATTTTCTGATTTTACAGAATGTCACAACAAGTACAGAATTATGTCTTTAAAGCCTTCTTTTAATAGAATGCACATGACTAAAAATCTGACCTCTCCTCTATCCATCAAAAACATTAAAAAATCATACCTTGAATTATAAGTTATTGTTTTTCATTTCTTAATTATATCAACTCAGTGAAAGACTTATTCAGAAGCATGTAGTCAAATTGCAGAAAATGCATAAAGTTAGCCGATGTGCAAAATTAGTAGATTCAAAATTGGAGATTTAGCCTTAACAGAAATGTCATGACACACTTGAATTTGCTTCTACAAAATAAAATAGTTTATAACTATTTCAAATTGCTTCATCCTCCATACAAATCAGCATTCCCTTATGATTGTTTTAACATCTGTTAGGTTCCATAAACCACAAGTCCTCTATTTTTAAAGTACAAGATGAAAAGATGAGATTCCAATATAGAACTCTTTCCAAGTCCTTCAAAAGATAGTGCTGACAATTATCCATTCATTCTAATGTAGAACAACATGAGTCAGCAGTTGTTGCTATCATTTAATCTAATGTATTAATTGTTTAAAAATTACAAAGCCATACAGAGATATAATGCATTATATTAAAGCCTACACACTTTCAAGCTTCCCTTCTAAACAGGAATCAATGTGTGCTTAATGGAGAAAATAATAAAAATAATTTGGGAAATAAAATTTATGTAGTTACAAAATCCATTATGTAACATTGAGAATATTTATACTATACATTCTTAGCATCAGATACAGATGTGGAAATTATTTTTATATTTAAAGTTACAATTCCACTACGTTGTAGCTCTGGATTTAAGAAGTATGTTTTGTTTTTTATTTTGTTTTCATTCATTTGAAACAGAGGTTAGCCTGACTAAAAGTAAGACAATATTGGATATTAGCTTAAAAAATGCAGAAAACAAGGGCCATTGTTTTCTTCCTGCCATTTCTTAACAAATATTTAATCTTTGTCAACATGAATGCAATCTACATGTTTTTTTTAATTTTTATTTTATATTAGAATATAGTTGATTAACAATGTTATGTTAGTTTCAGGTTTACAGCAAAGTGATTTAGTTATATATATACATGTGCCTATTCTTTTTCAAATTATTTTCCCATTTAGGTTATTATAGAATATTGATGAGAGTTCCCTGTGCTATACACTAGGTCCTTCTTGTTTATATATTTTAAATATAGCAGTGTGTACATGTTTTTTTATCAACTGAATTTATATGATACAAAAAGAGCTAGTTTTTTGGTGATAAAAGATTTAAAGTTTAGAATTCTGTACAAGCATACAAGCAGCTAGTTGTATTTGATTGATATATATTTGGTCATCCATATCAGATGTAATTGATAATGCTCTAATTAATCATATCATCTTTATTCAAAATTCAAATGACAAACAAGAAACAAACAACAAAATAATACTAATAGCACTGCCAAGAGCTTCAATGAAAGAAAAAATTAAAAAAAACCCAGAAGATTTGCAAAATTAAAATTATCTACCAATAAATACTACCCAAAAGGTAAGAAATAGGTATTACAATAAAATACATCCATGTATTTTATATTTGCCCAAATATTTTCATTAAATGTAATATGGGATCTAATTATAGGTGTGGAAGAACTCCAGAACTAATCTTCTATAGCGTAAAATAAGGTAGAATCAGAGAGCAATGTCTGAATAAGATCACTTCTAATTAAAAATAAATTCTGGGACTTCCCTGGTGGCACAGTGGTTGAGAGTCCACCTGCTGATGCAGGGGACATGGGTTCATGCCCCGGTCTGGGAAGATCCCACATGCCGCAGAGTGGCTAGGCCCGAGAGCCATGGCCGCTGAGCCTGTGCGTCCAGAGCCTGTGCCCCACGATGGGAGAGGCCACAACAGTGAGAGGCCTGCATACCACAAAAAAAAAATAAATAAATAAATTCTATATTGATATAATTTCTTTTTGCCAAATGAGCTAATCTAAAACTGGTATATTGATTTTGTCCCTCTGAAATAGGAGTTGTATTTTTATAGCAGCATTTTAAAACATACACATAAATACTGAAGTATACATTCTTCTCTAAGTAGATTTATGGTAATTGATCATCTCTCACTTATAATTTAGCAATACTTGTAGAGCAGAGGAGCAATCTAGACACAATCATCCAAATGTTCTTAAGAATGAAATTTTCTTTACTTTCCCTGACTGATCTCCTTTTCATCTATCACTCACCTTCCTGCTAATGAGAGAGGGGGGAATAAAGAACAAAAAGTAAGGAAACAAGCAAGCATAGACATCCCAGTTAAAATATTCCCAGCCAGTTATTTTGTGGATATTGACGAAATGATTCTGAAGATCATATGAAAATGCATAAGATCTGGAATAGCCAACAGCTTACTGAAGGAGAAGAGAAAGTCAGAGGACTGACATTACCCAATTTCAAGTCTTACTTCAATATTGTAGTCATCAAGAGAGTGTAGTACTGGTGAAAGAATAGACAGAGATCCCTGAAGTAAATTCACATAAATATAGTCAACTGATCTTTGACACAAACAAACAAACAAAAAAAGTAACTCAATGGGAAAATAATAGTCTTCTCAACAAATTGTTCTAGAACAACTAAATATCCACAAGCAAACAAACAAAAAAACTAGACACAAACCTTACACCATTTACAAAAAAAACAACTCAAAGTGAAGCATAGACCTAAAAGTAAAATTTTACATTACATTTACTATAAAATTCTTTGAAAATAATGTAGAATATAATCTGGTTGATCTTGGATTTGGCCAAGACTTTTTATTTTTTTATTTTTTTGTATTTTTTTACATCTTTATGGGAGTATAACTTCTTTACAATGTTGTGTTAGCTTCTGTTGTACAACAAAGGGAATCAGCTATATGTATACATATATACCCATATCCTCTCTCTCTTGAGCCTTGCTTCACCCTCCATATTCCACCCTTCAAGGTCATCAAAAAACATTGAGCTGATCTTCTTCTGCTATGCAGCAGCTTCCCTCTGGCCATCCATTTTATATTTGGTAGTGTATATATGTCAATGCTACTCTCTCACTTCATCCTAGCTTCCCATTCCCCCTCTGTGTCCTGAAGTCTATCTCTACTCCTGCATCTTTACTCCTGCCCTGCCACATCAGTACCATTTTTTTTAGATTACATATATATGTGTTAGCATACGGTATTTGTTTTTCTTTTTCTGACTTACCTTACTCTGCAGGACAGACTACAAGTCAATCCACCTCATTACAAATAACTCAATTTCATTCTTGTTTATGGCTGAGTAATATTCCATTGTATATATGTGCCACATCTTCTTAATCTATTCATCTGTTGATAGACATTTAGGTTGCTTCTGTGTCTGGCTATTGTAAATAGTGCTGCAATGAACACTGTGGTACATGCTTCTTTTTGAATTATGGATTTCTAAGGGTATATGCCCAGTAGTGGGACTGCGGGGTCATATGGTTGTTCTATATTTAGTTCTTTAAGGAACCTCCATACTGTTCTCCATAGTGGCTGTATCAATATACATTCCCACCAACAATGCAAGAGGGATCCCTTTTCTCCACATCCTCTCCAGCATTTACTGTTTGAAGAATTTTTGATGATAGCCATTCTGACCAGTGTGAGATGATACCTCATTGTAGTTTTGATTAGCATTTCTCTAATGTATAGTTACGTTGAACATCTTTTCATGTACTTGTTGCCGATCTGTATATCTTATTTGGAGAATGTCTATTTAGGTCTTTTGGCCATTTTTGAATTAGGTTGTTTGTTTTTTGATGTTGAACTGCATGAGCTGCTTGTAATTTTGGAGATTAATCCTTTGTCAGTTGCTTCATTTGCAAAAATGTCCTCCCATTGTGAGGGCTGTCCTTCTGTCTTGTTTATAGTTTCCTTTGCTGTGCAAAAACTTTGAAGTTTCATTAGGTCCCATTTGTTTATTTTTCTTTTTATTTCCATTTCTCTAGGAGGTGGTTCAAAAAGGATCTTGCTGTGATTTATGTCATAGTGTTCTGCCTATGTTTTCCTCTAAGAGTTTGATAGTTTCTGGCCTTATATTTAGGATGTTAATCCATTTTGAGTTTATTTTTGTGTATGGTGTTAGGGAGTGTTCTAATTTCATTCTTTTACATGTAACTGTCCAGCTTTCCCAGCACCACTTATTGAAGAGGTTGTATTTTCTCCATTGTATATTCTTGCCTCCTTTATCAAAAATAAGGTGACCATATGTGCAAGGGTTTATATCTGGGCTTTCTACCCTGTTCCATTGATTTATATTTCTGTTTTTGTGCAAATAGCATGTGGTCTTGATTACTGAATGTTTGTACTATAGTCTGAAGTCAGGGAGCCTGATTCCTCCAGCTCCTTTTTTCTTTCTCTAGATTGCTTTGGCTACTAGGGGTCTACTTTTTTGTGTGTGTGTGGTATGTGGGCCTCTCACTGTTGTGGCCTCTCCGGCTGCAGAGCACAGCTCCGGATTCACAGGATCAGTGGCCATGGCTCATGGCCCTAGCTGCTCCGCGGCATGAGGGATCCTCCTGGACCAGGGCACGAACCCGCGTCCCCCGCATCAGCAGGTGGACTCTCAACCCTTGCGCCAACAGGGAAGCCCTACTAGGGGTCTTTTGTGTTTCCATACAAATTGTAAAATTTCTTGTTCTAGTTCTGTGAAAAATGCCATTGGTAATTTTATAGTGATTGCATTAAATCTATAGATTGCTTTGGGTAGTGTAGACATTTTCACAATGTTGATTCTTCCAATCCAATAACATGGTTTATCTCTCCATCTGTTTGTGTCATCTGTGATTTCTTTCAGCAGGGTTTTATAGTTTTCTGCATACAAGTCTTTTGTCTCCTTAGGTAGGTCTATTCCTAGGTATTTTATTCTTTATGTTGCAAAGGTAAATGGGAGTGATTCCTTAACTTCTCTTTCTGATATTTGGTTGTTATTGTATAGGAATGAAAGAAATTTCTGTGCATTAATTTTGCATCCTGATACTTTATCAAATTCATTGATTAGCTCTAGTAGTTTTCTGATGGCATCTTTAGGATTTTCTATGTATAATATCATGTCATCTGCAAACAATCACAGTTATACTTCTTCTTGTCCAATTTAGATTCCTTTTATTTTTCTTTATTCTCTGATTGCCATTGTTAAACATCCCAAAAGTATGTTGAATAATAGTGGCAAGAGTGGGCACCCTTGTCTGGTTGCTGATCTTAGTGGAAATGCTTTCGTTTTTTCAACATTGAGAATGATGTTGGCGGTGAGTTTCAGATACGGCTATTATTATGTTGAGGTAGGTTGCCTTTATGCCCACTTTCTGGAGAATTTTTATCATAAATGGGTGTTGAACTTTGTCAAAAGTTTTTACTGCATCTATTGAGATTATTATATGGTTTTATCCTTCAATTTGTTAATATGGTGTATCACACTGATTGATTTGCATATATTGAAGAATCCTTGCATTCCTGGGATAAACCTCACTTGATCATGGTGTATGATCCTTTTATTGTGCTGTTGGATTCTGTTTCCTAGTATTCTGTTGAGGATCTTTGCATCTATCTCATCAGTGATATTGGTCTCTAGTTTTCTTTTTTTGTGAGCATCTTTTTCTGGTTTTGATATCAGGGTGATGGTGGTCTCATAGAATGAGTTTGGTATTGTTCTTCCATCTGCTATATTTTGGAAGAGTTTCAGAAGGATAGGTATTTGCTCTTCTGGAAATGTTTGATAGAATCCACCTGTGAAGCCATCTGGTCCTGAGCTTTTGTTTGTTGGAAAATTTTTAATCACAGTTTCAATTTCAGTGCTTGTGATTGGTCTGTTCATATTTTCTATTTCTTCCTGGTTCAGTCTTAGAAGTTTGTACTTTTCTAGGAATTTGTCCATTTCTTCCAGGTTGTCCATTTTATTGGCTTATAGTTTCTTGTAGTAGTCTCTCATGATCCTTTGTATTTCTGCAGTGTCAGTTGTTACTTCTTTTTCATTTTGAATTCTATTGATTAGAGTCTTCTCCCTTTTTTTCTTGATGAGTCTGGCTAATGGTTTTTCAATTTTGCTTATCTTCTCAAAGAAATACCTTTTAGTTTTATTGATCTTTTCAATTGTTTCATTCATTTCTTTTTCATTTATTTCTCATCTGATCTTTATGATTTATTTCCTTCTGCTAAGTTTGGGGTTGTTTTAATTCTTCTTTCTCTAATTGATTTAGCTGTAAATTTTGTTGTTTATTTGAGATTTTTCTTGTTTCTTACAGTAGGATTATATTGCTATAAACTTCCCTCTTAGAACTGCTTTTGCTGCATCCCAGAGGTTTTGGGTTCTCATGTTTTCATTGTCCTTTGTTTTGGGGTATTTTTTCATTTCCTCTTTGATTTCTTCAGTGATCTCTTGGTTATTTTGTAGTGTATTGTTTAGCCTCCATGTGTTTGTATTTATTACAGTTTTTTTTCCTGTAATTGATATCTAATTACATAATGTTGTGGTGAGAAAAGATAACTCATATGATTTCAATTTTCTTAAATTTACCAAGGCCTGATTTGTGATCCAAGATGTGATCTATCCTGGAAAATATTCTGTGTGCACTTGAGAAGTGTATTTTGTTGTTTTTGGATGGAATGTCCTATAAATATCAATTAAGTCCATCTGGTTGAATGTGTCATTTAAAGCTTGTGCTTTCTTATTTATTTTCTTTTTGGATGATCTGTCCATTGGTGTAAGTGAGGTGTTACAATCCCCTACTATTTTTGTATTACTGTCAATAGCCCCTTTTATGGCTCTTAGCATTTGCTTTATGGATTGAACTCCTCCTATTTTGGGTACATAAATATTTACAATTGTTATATCTTCTTCTTGGATTGATCCCTTGATCATCATGTAGTGTCCTTCCTTGTCTCTTGTAACAGTCATTATTTTCAAGTTTATTTTTTTCTGATATGAGTATTGCTACTCCAGCTTTCTTTTGATTTCCTTTTGCATGGAATATCTTTTTCCATCCCTTCACTTTCAGTCTGTGTGTCCCTAGGTCTGAAGTGAGTCTCTTGTAGGCAGCATATATATGGGACTTGTTTTTTGTATCCATTTAGCCAGTCTGTGTCTTTTGGTTGGAGCATTTAATTCATTTACATTTAACATAATTATTGGTATGTATGTTCCTATTTCAGTTTCTTAATTGTTTTAGATTTGTTTTTGTAGGTATTTTCCTTCTCTTGTGTTTCCTGACTAGATAAGTTCCTTTAGAATTTGTTGTAAAGCTTGTTTGGTGGTGCTGAATTCTCTTAACTTTTGCTTGTCTGTAAAGCTTTTGATTTCTCCATCAGATCTGAATGAGATCCTTGTTGGGTAGAGTAATCTTGGTTGTAGGTATTTCCTTTTCATCACTTTAAATATATCTTGCCTCTTCCTTCTGGGCTGTAGAGTTTCTGCTGAATGATCAGCTGTTAACCCTGTGGGGATTCCCTTGTATGCTATTTGTTGCTTTTCCCTTTCTGCTTTTAATATTTGTTCTTTGTGTTTATTTTTTTTAGTTTGAATAATATGTGTCTTGGCATGTTTATCCTTGGGTTTTTCTTTTATGGTACTCTCTGCATTTCCTGGACTTGACTATTTCCTTTCCCATGTTGGGTAAATTTTTGACTATAATCTTTTCAAATATTTTCTCAGACCATTTCTTTTTTTCTTCTTCTTCTGGGATGCCTATAATTCAAATGTTAGTGTGCTTAGTGTTCTCCCAGAGGTCTCTGAGACTGTCCTCCTTTTTCTTGCTTTCTTTTTTCTTTATTCTGCTCTGTGGCCGTTATTTCCACTATTCTATCTTCCAGCTCACTTATCCATTCTTCTGCTTCAGTTATTCTGCTATTGATTCCTTCTAGAGTACTTTTAATTTCATCTATTGTGGTGTTCATTGCAGTTTGTTTGCACTTTAGTTCTTCTAGGTTCTTTTTAAGAGTTTCTTGTATTTTCTCTATTCTATTTCCGAGATTTTGGATCATCTTTACTATCATTATGCTGAATTCTTTTTCATGTAGTTTGCCTAATTCCTCTTCATTTATTTGTCCTTATATGTTTTTACCTTGTTCCTTTGCCTGCAAGATATTTCTCTGTGTTCTCATTTTGTCTAATTTATAGTATTTGAAGTATCCTTTCCTTAGGCTGCAGGGTCGTAGTTCCTCTTGCTTATGTTCTCTGCCCCTGGTGGTGAGGTCGGTCCAGTCTTCCTGATGTGAGGGACTGGTGCCTGCATTCTGGTAGATGAAGCTGAGTCTTTTCCCTCTGATAAGCAGGGTCATGACAGGTGGTGTGTTTTGGGGTGTCTGTGAGCTTACTATGACTTTATGCTGTCTGTGTGCTAATGTGTTCATTTGCGTTCCTGTCTTGTTTGTTGTTTGGTGTGAGGTATCCAGCGCTGGGAGCTACAGGCACTTGGGTGGAGCTGCGTCTTGGATTCAGATAGAGGTCTCTGTGACAGCACTCAAAAATTAATCTTCCCTGGGGCTGGGAATTCTTTATTTGTCCAGCGGCTTGGACTCAGTGCTCTCACCCCAGAGCCTCAGGGCCAACTTCTGGTTGAGGAACCAAGATGCTGTCATTCACTCATCTCAGCAATAAAGAGGATTATATATATATAAAAAAAAAGACTAACAAAACCCCAGACAAATGGTAAAGATTAACATCAAACAAACAAAACAGAAACAAGGAAACACACACACACACAGAAGAATAAAAAACAGAACCAAGTAACACAAAAAGCAAGAGAGCAACCAGACAAATGAAAGAACCTAATTATGAAATCAAACAATTAAAAAGAAAACTGATAAAAAAACAAAACCAAACCAGAGTGCCAACTGAAGAATGAAGCAAAGAAACAAAACAAACCAACAAAACTGATATTAAAAATAAAAGAAAGAGGGGGACCTTGAAGATGGCGGAAGAGTAAGACGTGGAGATCACCTTTCTCCCCACAGATACACCAGAAATACATCTACACGTGGAACAACTACTACAGAACACCTACTGAAGGCTGGCAGAAGAACTCAGACCTCCCAAAAGGCAAGAAACTCCCCACATACCTGGGTAGGGCAAAAGAAAAAAAGAATAAACAGAGACAAAAGAATAGGGATGAGACCTGCACCAGTGGGAGGGAGCTGTGAAGGAGGAAAAGTTTCCACACACTAGAAAGCCCCTTCATGAGCGGAGACTGCGGGAGGCGGAGGGGGGAGCTTCGGAGCCACGGAGGAGTGCACAGCAACAGGGGTGCGGAGGGCAAAGCGGGGAGATTCCCGCACAGAGGACCGGTGCCCACCGGCACTCACCAGCCCAAGAAGCTTGTCTGCTAACCCGCCGGGGCGGGCAGGGCTTCAAGCTGAGGCTCGGGTTTTGGTCGGAGCGCAGGGAGAGTACTGGGGTTGGTGGCTTGAACATAGCCTGAAGGGGTTAGTGCACCACGGCTAGCCGGGAGGGAGTCCTGGGAAAAGTCTGCACCTGCCGAAGAGGCAAGAGACATTTTCTTCCCTCTTTGTTTCCTGGTGCGTGAGGAGAGGGGTTTCTAGAGCACTGCTTAAAGGAACTCCAGAGATGGGCACGAGCCGCGGCTAAAAGCATGAACCCCAGAGATGGGTGCGAGCCACGGCGAAAAGCACAGACCCCAGAGACAGGCATGAGCTGTGGCTAAAAGCACAGACCCCAGGGGCGGGTGGGAGATGCTAAGACTGCTGCTGCCACCAACAAGGGGCCTGTGTGCGAGCACAGGTCACTATCCACACCCCTCTTCCACGGAGCCTGTGCACCCCGCCACTGCCAGGTTCCTGGGATCCAGGGACAACTTCCCTGGGAGAACGCACGGCGGGCCTCAAGCTGGTGCAACGTCATGCCGGCCTCTGCCGCCGCAGGCCCGCCCCGCACGCAGTGCCCCTCCCTCCTCCCCGGCCTGAGTGCCCCAGAGAACCCAAATCAGCGGTTCCTTTAACCCCGTCCTGTCTGAGAGAGGAACAGATGCCCTCCAGTAACCTACACGCAGAGGCAGGGCCAAATCCAAAGCTGAGCCCCTGAGAGCTGTAAGAACAAAGAAGAGAAAGGGAAATCTCTCCCAGCAGCCTCAGAAACAGCGGATAAAAACTCCACAATCAACTTGATGTACCCTGCATCTTTGGAATACATGAATAGACAAAGAGTCATCCCAAATTGAGGAGGTGGGCTTCGAGGGCAAGATCTATGATTTTTTTCCCCTTTTCCTCTTTTTGTGAATGTGTATGTGTATGCTTTTGTGTGAGATTTTGTCTGCATAGGTTTGCTTCCACCATTTGTCCTAGGGTTCTATCCGTCCATGGTTTTTTTTATTTTTTTATTTTTTTTCTTAGTAATTAATTTTAATTTTAATAACTTTATTATACTTTACCTTCTTTCTTTCTTTCTTTCTTTCTTTCTTTCTTTCTTTCTTTCTTTCTTTCTTTCTTTCTTTCTTTCTTTCTTTCTTTCTTTCTTTCCTTCCTTCATTCCTTCCTTCCTTCCCTCCTTTAGACAACGAATCATCCCAAATTGAGGAGGTGGTCTCTGAGAGCAAGATTTATGATTTTTTCCCCTTTACCTCTTTTTGTGAGGGTGTATGTATATGCTTCTGTGTAAGATTTTCTCTGTATAGCTTTGCTTCCAACATTTCTCCTAAGGTTCTATCCGTCCCTTTTTTTTTCTAAATAATTATATTTTAATTCAATAACTTTATTATACTTTATATTATTTTACTGTATCTTCTTTCTTTCTGTCTTTTTTCCTTCCTTCCCTCCTTCCTTCCATCCACCCTCCCTCCTTTCTTTCCTTCTTGCCTTCTTTCCTTCTTTGCCTCTTCCTTTCTTTCTTTCTTTCTTTCTTTCTTTCTTTCTTTCTTTCTTTCTTTCTTCCTTCCTTCCTTCCTTCCTTCTTTCCTTCCCTCCATCCTTCCTTCCTTCCTTCCTTCCCTCTCTTCTTTCTTTCATTCTTCATACTTCTACAAATTCTCTCTACTTTTTCTTCCTTTTATTCTGAGCCGTGTGGATGAAAGGTTCTTGGTGCTCCAGCCAGGAGTCAGGGCTCTGCCTCTGAGGTAGGAGAACCAACTTCAGGACACTGGTAAACAAGAGACCTCCTAGCTACACATAATATCAAATGGCGAAAATCTCCAAGAGACCTCCATCTTAACACCAGAACCCAGCTTCACTCAACGACCAGCAAGCTACAGTGCTGGACAACATATGCCAAACAACTAGCAAAACAGGAACACAACCCCACCCATTAGCAGAGAAGCTGCCTAACATCATAATAAGGCCACAGACACCCCAAAACACACCACCAGACGTGAACCTGCCCACTAGAGAGACAAGATCCAGCCTCATCCACCACAACACAGGCACTAGTCCCCTCCACCAGGAAGCCTACACAATCCACTGAACCAACCTTACCCACTGGAGACAGACATGAAAAACAGCGGGAACTATGAACCTGCAGCCTGCAAAAAGGAGACCCCAAACACAGTAAGGTAAGCAAAATGAGAAGACAGAAAAATGCACAGCAGATAAAGGAGCAAGATAAAAATGCACCAGACCTAACAAATGAAGAAGAAATAGGCAGTCTACCTGAAAAGAATTCAGAATAATGATAGTAAGGATGATACAAAATCTTGGAAATAGAATCAACAAAATGCAAGAAACAGTTAACAAGGACCTAGAAGAAAAAGATGAAACAAGCAATGATAAACAACACAATAAATGAAATTAAAAGTACTCTAGATGGGATCAATAGCAGAATAACTGAGGCAGAAGAACGGATAAGTGACCTGGAAAATAAAATAGTGGAAATAACTACTGCAGAGGACAAAAAAGAAAAAAAAAAAAAGAAAAGAACTGAGGACCGTCTCAGAGACCTCTGGGACAACATTAAATGCACCAGCATTCAAATTATAGGGGTTCCAGAAGAAGAAGAGAAAAAGAAAGGGACTGAGAAAATATTTGAAGAGATTATAGTTGAAAACTTCCCTAATATGGGAAAGAATATAGTTAATCAAGTCCAAGAAGCACAGAGTATCCCATACAGGATAAATCCAAGGAGAAATACGCCAAGACACATATTAATCAAACTGTCAAAAATTAAATACAAAGAAAGCATATTAAAAGCAGCAAGGGAAAAACAACAAATAACACACAAGGGAATCCCCATAAGGTTAACAGCTGATCTCTCAGCAGAAACCCTACAAGCCAGAAGGGAGTGGCAGGACATACTGAAAGTGATGAAGGAGAAAAACCTGCAACCAAGAATACTCTACCCAGCAAGGATCTCATTCAGATTTGATGGAGAAATTAAAACCTTTACAGACAAGCAAAATCTGAGAGAGTTCAGCACCACCAAACCAGCTTTACAACAAATGCTAAAGGAATTTCTCTAGGCAAGAAACATAAGAGAAGGAAAAGACCTACAATAATGAACCCAAAACAATTAAGAAAATGGGAATAGGAACATACATATCGATAATTACCTTAAATATAAATGGACTAAATGCTCCCACCAAAAGACACAGATTGGCTGAATGGATACAAAAACAAGACCTTATATATGCTGTCTACAAGAGAGCCACTTCAGACCTAGAGACACATAAAGACTGAAAGCAAGACGATGGAAAAAGATATTCCATGCAAATGGAAACCAAAAGAAAGCTGGAGTAGCAATTCTCAAATCAGACAAAATAGACTTTAAAATAAGGACTATAAGAAGAGACAAAGAAGGACACTACATAATGATCAAGGGATCGATCCAAGAAGAAGATATAACAATTGTAAATATTTATGCACCCAACATAGGAGCAATTTGCCTCAATACATAAGGCAAATATTAACAGCCATAAAAGGGGAAATCGACAGTAACACATTCATAGTAGGGGACTTTAACACCACACTTTCACCCATGGACAGATCATCCAAAATGAAAATAAATAAGGAAACACAAGCTTTAAATGATACATTAAACAAGATGGACTTAATTGATATTTATAGGACACTCCATCCAAAAACAACAGAATACACATTTTTCTAAAGTGTTCATGGAACATTCTCCAGGATAGATCATATCTTAGGTCACAAATCAAGCCTTGGTAAATTTAAGAAAATTGAAATTGTATCAAGTATCTTTTCTGACCACAACGCCATGAAACTAGATATCAATTACAGGAAAAGATCTGTAAAAAATACAAACACATGGAGGTTAAACAATACACTACTTAATAATGAAGTGATCACTGAAGAAATCAAAGAGGAAATAAAAAAAGTACCTAGAAACAAATGACAATGGAGACACAACGACCCAAAACCTATGAGATGCAGCAAAAGCAGTTCTAGGGGGGAAATTTATAGCAATACAAGCCCACCTTAAGAAGAAGAAAATACCTCGAATAAACAACCTAACCTTACACCTCAAGCAATTAGAGAAAGAAGAACAAAAAAACCCCAAAGCTAGCAGAAGGAAAAAAATCATAAAAATCAGATCAGAAATAAATGAAAAAGAAATGAAGGAAACAATAGCAAAGATCAATAAAACTAAAAGCTGGTTCTTTGAGAAGACAAACAAAATAGAGAAACCACTAGCCAGACTCATCAGGAAAAAAAGGGAGAAGACTCAAATCAATAGAATTAGAAATTAAAAAGGAGAAGTAACAACTGACACTGCAGAAATAAAAAAGATCATGAGAGATTACTACAAGCAACTCTATGCCAATAAAATGGACAATCTGGAAGAAATGGACAAATTCTTAGAAATGCACAACCTGCCAAGACTGAAACAGGAAGAAATAGAAAATATGAACAGACCAATCACAAGCACTGAAATTGAAACTGTGGTTTAAAATCTTCCAACAAACAAGAGCCCAGGACCAGATGGCTTCAGAGGCAAATTCTATCAAATATTTAGAGAAGAGCTAACACCTATCCTTCTCAAACTCTTCCAAAATATAGCAGAGGGAGGAACACTCCCAAACTCATTCTATGAGGTCACCATCACCTTGATACCAAAACCAGACAAGGATGTCTCAAAGAAAGAAAACTACAGGCCAATATCACTGATGAACATAGATGCAAAAATCCTCAGCAAAATACTAGCAAACAGAATCCAAGAGCACATTAAAAGGATTATACACCATGATCAAGTGGGGTTTATTCCAGGAATGCAAGGATTCTTCAATATATGCAAATCTATCAATGCGATAAACCATATTGAAAAACTGAAGGAGAAAAACCATGTGATCATCTCAATAGATGCAGAGAAAGCTTTTGACAAAATTCACCACCAATTTATGATAAAAACCCTGCAGAAACTAGGCATAGAGGGAACTTTCCTCAACATAATGAAGGCCATATATGGGAAGCCCACAGTCAACATCATCCTCAATGGTGAAAAACTGAAAGCATTTCCACTAAGATCAGGAAGAAGACAAGGTTGTCCACTCACACCACTGTTATTCAACATAGTTTGGAAGATTTAGCCACAGCAGTGAGAGAAGAAAAGGAAATAAAAGGAATCCCAAGCGGAAAAGAAGAAGTAAAGCTGTCACTGTTTGCAGATGACATGATACTATACATAGAGAATCCGAAAGATGCTACCAGAAAATTACTGGAGCTAATCAATGAATTTGGTAAAGTAGCAAGATACAAAATTAATGCACAGAAATCTCTGCCATTCCTACATACTAATGATGAAAAATCTGAAAGTGAAATCAAGAAAACACTCCCATTTACCATTGCAACAAAAAGAATAAAATATCTAGGAATAAACCTAGACAAAAGACCTGTATGCAGAAAATTATAAGACACTGATGAAAGAAATTAAAGATGATACAAATAGATGGAGAGATATACCATGTTCTTGGATTGGAAGAATCAACATTGTGAAAATGACTCTACTACCCAAAGCAATCTATAGATTCAATTGAGTCCCTATCAAACTACCACTGGCATTTTTCACAGAACTAGAACAAAAACTGTCACAATTTGTTTGGAAACACAAAAGACCCTGAATAGCCAAAGCAATCTTGAGAACGAGAAAAGGAGCTGGAGGAATCAGGCTCCCTGACTTCAGACTATACTACAAAGGTACAGTAATCAAGACAGTATCGTACTGGCACAAAAACAGAAAGATAGATCAATGGAACAGGATAGAACGCCCAGAGATAAACCCATGCACATATGGACACCTTATCTTTGATAAAGGTGGCAGGAATGTACAGTGGAGAAAGGACAGCCTCTTCAATAAGTGGTGCTGGGAAAACTGGACAGGTACATGTAAAAGTATGAGATTAAATCACTCCCTAACACCATACACAAAAATAAGCTCAAAATGGATTAAAGACCTAAATGTAAGGCCAGAAACTATCAAACTCTTAGAACAAAACATAGGCAGGACACTCTATGACATAAATCACAGCAAGATCCTTTCTGACCTACCTCCTAGAGTAATGGAAATAAAAACAAAAATAAACAAATGGGACCTAATGAAACTTCAAAGCTTTTGCACAGCAAAGGAAACCATAAACAAGATCAAAAGACAACCCTCAGAATGGGAGAAAATATTTGCAAATGAAGCAACTGACAAAGGATTAATCTCCAAAATTTACAAGCAGCTCATGCAGCTCAATAACAAAACAACAAACAACCCAATCCAAAAATGGGCAGAAGACCTAAATAGACATTTCTCCAAAGAAGATATACAGACTGCCAACAAACACATGAAAGAATGCTCAACATCATTAATCATTAGAGAAATGCAAATCAAAACTACAATGAGATATCATCTCACACCTGTCAGAATGGCATCATCAGAAAATCTAGAAACAATAAATGCTGGAGAGGGTGTAGAGAAAAGGGAACACTCTTGCACTGCTGGTGGGAATGTGAATTGGTTCAGCCACTATGGAGAACAGTATGGAGGTTCCTTAAAAAACTACAAATAGAACTACCATATGACCCAGCAATCTCACTACTGGGCATATACCCTGAGAAAACCAAAATTCAAAAAGATTCATGTACCAAAATGTTCATTGCAGCTCTATTTACAATAGCCCGGAGATGGAAACAACCTAAGTGCCCATCATTTGCTGAATGGATAAAGAAAATGTGGCACATATATACAATGGAATATTACTCAGCCATAAAAAGAAACGAAATTGAGCTATTTGTAATGAGGTGGATAGATCTAGAGTCTGTCATACAGAATGAAGTAAGTCAGAAAGAAAAAGACAAATACCATATGCTAACACATATATATGGAATTTAAGAAAATAATATGTCATGAAGAACCTAGGGGTAAGACAGGAATAAAGACGCAGACCTACTGGAGAACGGACTTGAGGATATGGGGAGGGGGAAGTGTGAGCTGTGACAGGGTGAGAGAGAGTCATGGACATATACACACTAACAAACGTAAGGTAGATAGCTAGTGGGAGCAGCCGCATGGCACAGGGATATCGGCTCGGTGCTTTGTGACAGCCTGGAGAAGTGGGATTGGGAGGGTGGGAGGGAGGGAGATGCAAGAGGGAAGACATATGGGAACATATGTATATGTATAACTGATTCACTTTGTTATAAAGGAGGAACTAACACACCATTGTAAAGCAATTATACCCCAATAAAGATGTTAAAAAATAATAATAATAAAATAAAAAAATTGAAAAAAATAAAAATAAAAGAAAGAAAAAGAGAAAGGTGAAAGAAGACAGAATAACAGAAAAACAACATAGAAGTAGAAATATAAAAAATAAAATAGAAATTGTTAAAAAAAAGACAAAACCCCAGAGAAATGGTAAAAACAAAACAAACAAACAAAAAATGAAACAAAGAAACATGCATGCAAAAGCAACAGACTGAAATAAAACAAGACACGAGTGGCCATGACTTTTTAAATACAACACCACAAGCATAATTTATAAATAAAAAAATGTGATAAGTTGGACTTTATTTAACTTAAAAACTTCTGTTTTGCCAAAGGTATTGTTAAAAGAAAAAAAAAAAACAAGCCACAGAGATGGGGAAAACATTTGCAAAACACATATCAGGTAAATAACTGGTATCCAAAATATACAACAAACTCTTAAAATTCAACAACAGCAGTGTAACAATCCAATTAGAAAATGAGCAAAAGATCTGAAGCAATATTGGTTTGTCAGTTGTAAACAATATGTTACACTAACACAAGATATTAATAATAGGGTAAATTGGTGGCAGAATTCTGTACTTTTCATTCAGTTTTTCTGTAAAACTAATACTGCTCAAAAATATTTTATTAATTTAAAATTTTGCAATCAATTATGTCAATGACTGCTGATCAATTGGCAAGTTGTGGACTTACTTCTCTACAATTATTATATGATACATATAACATCAATTTCATTATTAACAATTATAAAAAGTCATCTGTATCTGAGATTACTAATTGCTTATTAATAAGTACAGAAAATAAATCCCATATATTGTAGGGGTCTGTTAACTTATATACATTTTGTCCTCAGTGTTTGAGGAACTATATGATACTTGAAAATTATTAGATATTTTCATTTTTTCCCCCTTTTTTAGATTAATACATGTTTACCAATTATTTGTCTCTGTTAGGTACTCTGAGGATATATTTAGATATTTTTATATTCTAGACAGTGTTTCTCAAAATAGTCCATTCCTCACAGGTGGACCATGAAGACCAATTAAATAATCCAGAACTAAATATCAAAATTATTTTCCCATATTTACAATAAAATGATGCAGTTTCATAGATTGTAAACTTTTCATATGACTGAAATGTCATATTCGATACTAAATTTAGCATTTCAACAAAATTATCTACCCTTCAATTTCTATATTTATATATTTAGTAAGAAGGATTTGCCATGAAGGACTTGCCATGAATGACTTGACAATATTTTAAATCGACTACTGAATATGTTGTCAGTAGGTAGTTGAAGTCTCCACTAGTTTGGGAAGTTCCCACTATAGTTGTCATTAGTGTCTTTTTGAATTGGTCATGTTTGTCAATTTCTAATTTTTTTATGTTAACATTCTTATTGAATTATGAAGGCTTTACTTTTCTTCTTATGTCATTGTGCTTATACTACTTTGATTAACGTTTTTAAAAACCTTCTCCACTTCTTTGTTACCTAACTTGTTTCTCGTATAAAGTGGCAACAGCATGGCTGGACCTTGAGATTCACTCTTGTAGATCTCCTTTGATTATTCTCAATTTATTAGCCACAACTCAAATTTAATTTAATCTTTGGAACTTCTCATTTAAAAACATCTTAATCATGCTTTTTTCTGCATAATAGTGCAATAAGACATAATATAATCTTAATTTTCTTCAGTAGGCTAACTTCTGTGTTTTAATCAAAGGTATCATAAACCCCTTAGGAAATTTTATTTTTATTACATATTCAATGATCCTACTCTTCTTTAAAATTGTTTATTTTGCTAATCTCTTTCCACATTGCTTATAAATACAATTCTGGCACTGACTTTCTCCTTTATTCACTCTGCCCCACCCCAGGTAATTTGGGGTGATTAAACTAACTGGTAAGATTGAAAAGAATAATTATCTTCAAATTATTTTCTGCTTGGAATTTTACTACTCTTATGCTCTTCCTTAACACATATCAGGAAAGTCTTAGTCCATTACTGCCTGTCACTGCCTGGGTAAATCTCTTATTCTGAGGTTCAGTTGTTTGCCTATCTGGATTTTATTCTAAAATGCATCCACCATTTTGGGATTTCTCAGCTATAAAAGGTGATGTTTTGTTTCTTAAGTAACAATGTCTATATTTCTCAATTTGTTCAAAAATGGGCAGGTCAATATACATGTAATTTATTGGGCTTTACACAGAGTCCTCAGAAAGGTCTCCCTGATGAAGCAAAATTATTTTTCCTAAGAAAAATATTCCTCCATTTTGAAGTTAATGTAACAATCCCCCATCTTTCATCAGAATTTAATATTAGAATAACAGTTTTGACATCCAAGGAATTCAGTGTTTTTCCAGGGTAAAACTGGTAAATGATCTGATACTGTATATCTAGTGGTAAGCAGTGTTCACAGATGGGAGCTGGTTAAGATTCATTTATCCCTAGCTGAAGAGCGTCTTATAAATTGGATCATGGCACTTGACTATTTTAGATTTTATTTGAGCATGCTAATTTTATTCATAATCTTGTTGAAAATACTACCCCTAGCTATAAAAGTGTTTTCTTAGCACTTTTTATTTAATTTTTCCAAATACTCTAATACAGCATTTTCTTTTCCACTACAAGGGGAAACAGAAAATTTTTACTTGTATTTGACAATTATCAGAATGTTTTCAAATAATGATCTACTTTAAAGAGTAATAACAAGAACTAATGGACGTCAGCACATTCTCTATTCTAGGATCCAGAAGAAACTATCAAGTTTATGCCAAAAGAAAAATAAATACTGGTACTGGTATTTCAGAATAGAAGAGGACTTAAATATTTAACAATATAACATGTGTCTCTTTTATTGTAACTCTTGATGAGAGTAATTTACCTCTGATGTACATTGACAGTCATTTAATTTTCTTTTGTTTGCTTTTTGTTTATCTGTACAGATGAGAATCAACTTGTAGGATCAAGTGAACATCTTTGATGAAAGAATATGCCTAATTAGATTAAAGGTATAGCAAACTGCTGTTCAGACAACATTTCCATTAACTTCTTATCATATTCAGTAATGGGAAAATTTCCAGCAATGGTTTCTATCCATGAAACATTAAAAATAGGAGCTTACAAAACCAATTCTTGAACACTATCAATTATTATCAAATTATCTCTTTTAACTATGAGATGACAGGTCCCAGGTATGTGCCTTTAAAACTAGTGAAGGAAGGCATTGCCTGTGTGGGTAAGGCTGTTGATCCCTCAAGAAAGTCTTAGAGCACAGATAACTCCTTCTACAACTGTGTTCACTTACTTTATTTCTTTGCTCTTCTTCATCAGTCTCTTCATCTCCTCCAGATATACCAGCTTTGCCAACCTGCTTGCATTTTCCCTGGAATGTTTCACCTTCATTGCTCCCATGTAAGTGCTATTAACTCAATAGGAGGTCATCTGATAGATATCATATAATATGGCAATTATATTTTTTACCCTTTTGGGTCAACTCTCCTCATAGAAAAATTGCCTGACTAAAAGTTGAATCTGGAATTTTCTGATATCAGTTTATACTGGTACTTTAGTTAGTGTATATATTACTACAGATAGGCCTCTTTTGTAGAATATATATGCACCTTGAAAATAGTGTGTAGTTTGTGTAATGTTACATATCTTCCAGCTGCACACAAAGATCTTAAGACTCCCATTAGTGAATGCTTTTGCACAGTTAATACCCTTCTATTATGGGAAAAATCTCCAATTTTCCTCTTATAATCTCTAAATTTAGATACTTGAATATGAGAATTCCTGAGAAGTACTATGTTGTGTTTCAATGTTCACAAGAGAAAATACTAGAATTCTGAGCAATTTAGGGTAAATTCTGAATATAGATCTCTATTTCATAGTTGATTGAAGCACTGATATAGCCACTATAGTTCTGAATAGCTCTTAGGATGGATTTTAAAACTATTTGCCATAAAATAAATTCACAAATAATAGTAGAGTCTAGCAATACCCTCAAAGAGCTTTTCTTTCAATAGCACTTAAAACTTGCAGGTGAGCATACTGTTAGTCTCTGTTCTATGCCCAATTCCATCTAGCGAAACAAATATTCATTTTTCTAAAGCTCTGGGCTCTGAGATGGCAAATCCAGCAGAGAAACTGACTCTCAGTAGGGATACCTGTAACTACAAAGAGCAAGACAATATTTTGCCATGAATCAGATCTGACAAAATTACATTTGGAGATCCTGCAAAGTCAGTGTGTAAGATAAGTCAAATTAAATCTTTAGAGCTTTGTTGCTATTTTCCAGCTCACATCATTTTTTTTTAATTTGTTACCTAGTGTCTAGTTATACTTTTCTCTTGGTACACGTAGTATGAACTCTATAAATACTGTTGATTAAAGTCAGTCCCTACTCCTTGTCTTGAGCCATGACAAATTCAGTTCTAATCTATAATTTCTCTCCCTCTTTACTCTGATAAATTATTCCTGTCATAAGCTTTTTATTTTCTGGAAGCTTAATAATCTCCAACCCAGCCTTCACTATTTTGTTAGTGACACTCCTCATCAGCCCTAATTACTCTCCCCCACACTTGGCTGACTGATCTTCTCATTTCATTATTCTTTTAGTCTCATTCATTTCACCTAGGCCTTAAATAGAAACATTTTTTCATATCCTGGGAAGGATTTATAGGTTATTTTAGATGTCCCTACATATTTCTCAGTTTAATAATAATTATGCCCTACAAGGAAATTAGACTATGCACTGCAAGAGCACCACAGTGAGCCTAGTGTCTACCATAGTGTCGTCATAAGACTTCATTAAATTACCCATTCATTCACTCACTCATTTACTCCTCCTGCTTTCAGACACTTACTGAGCAACTACTACTTGTGAGTCATGCTGATGAGTGCTCCAGGGAATGTATAAATGACTAGAATACCATTTTTTTCTCTCTAGTAGCTCAATCTTAAAGAGACAGACATGTCCACAAATAACTACAGTATATCAAATTCTATAATAGAGGTTTGAAAGAGCTCCGTGGCAAGATAAACGTTCACCCTTTGAAGAATTGAGAGAAGACATCTCAAAGGAAATGATATTTAGTTTGGCTGACAGATCAGAATTAGATTCAATACATAAAAATTGGGAAAGGGCTTCCCAGGAAAAAAAATATCATGTGCAAAGAGTAGGGTATTAAAGAATATGACTTTTTCAGGGAACAGGAAAAAATTATTGGTAGCTGGAGCATGAAGTGCAAAAGAGGTAATAATTGGAGATAGGGCAAATAAGTCAGATTTTGGCATTATTGCAGAAGGTATTATATGTCACAGAATAAAGTTAAACTTTTTGCTATACATTATAGATAGGCAATACAAGTCAGTTTGTTGTTCATTTTCTGAAAAAAAAAAGACTCTGAAGTCTGTTACAAAGGATAATTTAAATGAAGAAAATATATTTTTCTAGAAAAAAATGACAAAATAATTCTGATCTTTCTTGAGCAGGATGATTATTAGCAAATGCTAAATTCCAAATACTGTCCTCATAATAAATTTATAATGTAAAGAAAAATAATGGTTCTTAGGCAGCAACAGGGAATTTTGGTTATAAACCATCACCATGAAGAAAATGTGAGCAGAAGTAGAAAAGAGGGAAAGTGGCATCCAGGGATTGAAAGCAACTCTTTTGCTCCATTCCTGTTTGCCTATTTCTGTTCCACTCTAACCTTAAAAGAACCTAATTATGGGAATGAGATCACTAAACAATTGAAACGAACTCCTGACTTATGCTCTCCTGAATGCACACCATGCCTTGTCTAATCTGTTGATTCTTTTCCTAGATAAGTAGAAGTAAGAATGAAGATTTAAGCAGTTAAAACATGACTCTCTGTCTACCCCAAAAATCCCCTTTAGCAATCCTGCAGGCAGATCACACAGGCAAGGTAACATCTGAAGAAGGAGTCAGCCAGTCTGCACTTAATGGAGAATGATGCAGAAACCAAGGCCCTGCCTCGATGATTCACTGAGATTCTTGCCCCTCTATTTTCTCCTTAAAAACTGTCAGAAAAAAAAAAAGAAAGAAAAGAAACTGTCAGGGCTGAGCAGAAACTCTGGAGTTGGTCTCTGGACACAAGTTCACCTTCTCGTCAGATTGCTGACTTTTCTGATTAAAGCACCTTTCTTTTCTACTGACACTTGACTCTTGAATTATTAGCTTATAAGCAGTGAACAACCAAGCCTAGGTTTTGTTTCAGGATAATGGATGCAATGATAGAAGAAAAGAGAGAAAGACCAAATGATCAAAGGAGATGCAACTATTGCTCATGTCTTGATCCTCACTTTTATTCTATCCTTGACTGTTGAATGTTTCTCAGGAAGACTCAGGTATTTCATATTGCTAGGGCAACAGCCAAAAGATGTTTAAGAATATCCTTTCTTCTCCCTTTTTTACCTAATGTGATCCTACCAACAACATGCGTATTTTTTATATATATTTTAATAAGTACTTCTAATAATAATTATTACTATTATTACCAATATTTACTGAAGTAGCACTACATGCCATGCAATCTGCTAAGTACTTACATTATTTCAGTTAATTCTAATAATCACACAACAAATTAGTTTTCATTCACGTTTTATTCTTATCTAATTTGTTACCAAGTGCTCTGGGTAAAATCTTAGACAAGTCTATTGACTCTCACTCTTCTTTCCACTCATACTGTCATTTTCATTGTATGAGCGCTCATATTTTTTCTTATAAACTACTACAACAACTTTATAAATGGTCTTTCTTCTACCAGTTATTTTTTGTTCCAGTATATTTTTCATACAATATTTTTCATATTCTTGTAACAAAAACTGACCACTCTTTTAATAGACCTATATTAACAAGCATATAACTAAGCACTTCCAGCCCGTGTCAATAACAATGAAGATACTGACCTTCACAAACATAATTTCTCTGTTTCTGTAACTCTAAAAAGTTGATGTAAGATACTGCAATGTTTTCTTTTTTTCTGTTTCAGTGATCTCTTTATTCACAGATCCTTATATTATATAGACAACATGCATAATGTTACATAAATCTGAACATACTTTTTTCTAATATCTTTATTGGAGTATAATTACTTTACAATGGTGTGTAAGTTTCTGATATATAACAAAGTGAATCAACTATACATATACATATATCTCGATGTCTCTTCCCTCTTGCATATCCCTCCCTCCCACACTCCATATCCCACACCTCTAGGTGGTCACAAAGCACCGAGCTGATCTCCCCGTGCTATGTGGCTGCCTCCTACCAGCTACCCACTTCACGTTTGGTAGTGGATATATGTCCATACCACTCCCCAACCTCGCCCCAACCTACCCTTCCCCCTCCCCATATACTCAAGTCCCCTCTCTAGTAGGTCTGTGTCTTTATTCCTGACCTGGCCCTATGTTCTTCATGACAGTTTTTTTTCCCTTAGATTCCATATATATGTGTTAGCATATGGTATTTCTTTTCTCCTTCTGACTTACTTCACTCTGTATGACAGACTCTACGTCCATCCACCTCACTACAAATAACTCAATTTCATTTCTTTTTATGGCTGAGTAATATTCTATTGTATATATGTGCCACATCTTCTTTATCCATTCATCAGTTGATGGACACTTATGTTGCTTCCATGTCCTGGCTATTGCAAATAGAACTGCAATGAATATTTTGGTACATGACTCTTTTTGAATTATGGTTTTCTCAGGGTATATGCCCAGTAGTGGGATTGTTGTGTCGAATGGTAGTTCTATTGTTACATTTTTAATGAACATCCATACTGTCCTCCATAGAGGCTGTATCAATTTACATTCGCACCAACAGTGCAAGAGGGTTCCCTTTTCTCCACACCCTCTCCAGCATTTACAGTTTCTAGATTGTTTGATCATGGCCATTCTGAGAGGTGTGAGACAATATCTCACTGTAGATTTGATTTGCATTTCTCTAATGATTAATGATGTTGCGCATTCTTTCATGCGTTTGTTGGCAATCTATATATCTTCTTTGGAGAAATGTCTATTTAGTTTTTCTACCCATTTTTGGATTGGGTTGTTACTTTTTTGTTATTGAGCTGCATGAGCTGCTTGTAAAGTTTGGAGATTAATCCTTTGTCAGTTGCTTAATTTGCAAATATTTTCTCCCATTTTGAGGGTTGTCTTTTCCTTTGTTTATGGTTTCCTTTGCTGTACAAAAGCTTTTAAGTTTCATTAGGTCCCATTTGTTTATTTTTATTTCCATTTCTCGAGGAGGTGGGTCAAAAAGGATCTTGTGATTTATGTCATAGAGTGTTCTGACTATATTTTCCTCTAAGAGTTTGATAGTGGCTTGCCTTACATTTAGGTCTTTAATCCATTTTGAGTTTATTTATGTGTATGGTGTTAGGGAGTGTTCTAATTTCATTCTTTTACATGTAGCTGACCAGTTTTCCCAGAACCACTTATTGAAGAGGCTGTCTTTTCTTCACAGTATAATCTTGCGTCCTTTATCAAAGATAAGTTGACCATATGTGCGTGGGTTTACTCTGGGATTTCTATCCTGTTCCATTGATCTATATTTCTGTTTTTGTACCAGTACCATAATGTCTTGATCACTGGATCTTTGTAGTATAGTCTGAAGTCAGGGAGCTGGATTTTACCAGCTCAGTTTTTCTTTCTCAAGATAGCTTTGGCTATTAGAGGTCTTCTGCATTTCCACACAAATTCTGAGATTTTTTGATCTAGTTCTGTGAAAAATGCCATTGGTAGTTTGATAGGGATTGAATTCAATCTGTAGATTGCTTTGGGTAGTATAGTCATTTTCACAATGTTGATTCTTTCAAACCAAGGACATGGTACATCTCTCCATTTATTTGTATCATCTTTAATTTATTTCATCAGTGTCTTATAATTTTCTGCATATAGGTCTTTTGTCTCCTTAGATAGGTTTATTCCTATATATATATTTTTCTTTTTGTTGCAATGGTAAATGGGAGTGTTTCCTTAATTTCACTTTCAGATTTTTCTTTCTTAGTGTATAGGAATGCCAGATATTTCTGTGCATTAATTTTCTATCCTGCTACTTTACCAAATTCATTGATTAGCTCCAGTAGTTTTCTGTTCATATCTTTAGGATTCGTTATGTAGAATATCATGTCATCTGCAAACAGTGACAGCTTTACTTCTTCTTTTCCAATTTGAATTCCTTTTATTTCTTTTTCTTCTCTGATTGCTGTGGCTAAAACTTCCAAAACTATCTTGAATAATAGTGATGAGAGTGGGCAACCTTTATTTGTTCCTGATCTTATTGGAACTGGTTTCAGTTTTTCACCATTGAGGACGATGTTGTCTGTAGGTTAGTCATATATGGCCTTTATTATGTTAACGAAAGTTCCCTTTATGCCTACTTTCTGGAGGAGTTTTATCATAAATGGGTGTTGAATTTTGTTGAAAGCTATCTCTGCATCTATTGAGATAATCATATGGTTTTTCACCATCAATTTGTTAATATGGTGTATCACATTGATTCATTTGCATATATTGAAGAATCCTTGCATTCCTGGGATAAACCCCACTTGATCATGGTGTATGATCCTTTTAATGTGCTGTTGGATTATGTTTGCTAGTATTTTGTTGAGGATTTCTACATCTATGTTCATCAGTGATATTGGCCTGTAGTTTTCTTGCTTTCTGACATCTTTTTCTTGTTTTGGTATCAGGATGATGGTGACTTCGTAGAATGAGTTTGGGAGTATTCCTCCCTCTGCTATATTTTGTAAGAATTTGAGATGGGTAGGTGTTAGCTGTTCTCTAAATGTCTGATAGAATTCGCCTGTGAAGCCATCTGGTCCTGGACTTTTGTTAGTTGGAAGATTTTTAATCACAGTTTCAATTTCAGTACTTGTGATTGCTCTGTTCATATTTTCTATTTCTTTCTCTTTCAGTCTCTGAAGGTGGTGCATTTCTAAGAATTTGTCCATTTCTTCCAGGTTGTCCATTTTATTGGCATATGGTTCTTGTAGTAATCTCTCATAATCCTTTGTATTTCTGCAGTGTCAGTTGTTACTTCTCCTTTTTCATTTCTAATTCTATTGATTTGAGTCTTCTCCCTTTTTTCCCTAATGAGTCTGGCTAATGTTGTATCAATTTTTTTTATCTTCTCAAAGAATAAGCTTTTGGTTTATTGATCTTTGCTATTGTTTCCTTCTTTTCTTTTCATTTGTTCCTGATCTGATCTTTATGATCTATTTCCTTCTCCTAACTTTGGTGTCTTTTGGTTCTTCTTTCCCTAATTGCTTTAGGTGTAAGGTTAGGTTGTTTATTTGAGATGTTTCTTGTTTCTTAAGGTAAGATTGTATTTCTATAAGCTTCCCTCTTAGAACAGCTTTTGCTGTATCCTATAGGTTTTGGGTCGTCGTGTTTTCATTGTCATTTTTTTGAGGTTTTTTTTTTATTTCCTCTTTTATTTCTTCAGTGATCTATTGGTTATTCAGTAGTGTATTGTTTATCCTCTATGTGTTTGTATTTTTTACAGAATTTTTTTCCTATAATTAATATCTAGTCTCATAGTGTTCTGATTGGAAAATATACTTGATAAAATTTCAATTTTCTTAAATTTACCAAGGCTTGATTTGTGACTCAAGATATGATCTATCCTGGAGAATGTTCCGTGAACACTTGAGAAGAATGTGTATTCTGTTGTTTTTGGAGGGAATGACCTATAAATATCAAGTAAGTCCATCTTGTTTAATGTATCATTTAAAGCTTGTGTTTCCTTATTGATTTTCAGTTTGGATGATTTGTCCATTGGTGAAAGTGGGGTGTTAAAGTCCCCTACTATGAATGTGTTGCTCTTGATTTCCCCTTTTATGGTTGTTAGTATTTGCCTTATGTATAGAGGTGCTCCTTTGTTGGGTTCATAAATATCTATACTTTTTATATCTTCTTCTTGGATTGATCCCTTGATCATTATGTAGTGTCCTACTTTGTCTCTTGTAATAGTCTGTTTTTTCTTGTTTTTTTGTGTTTTTTTTTGTGGTACGTGGGCCTCTCACTCTTGTGGCTTCTCCCATTGTGGACCACAGGTTCTGGACACACAGGCTCAGCATCCATGGCCCGTGGGATCTTCCTGGACCAGGGCACAAACCGGTGTCCACTGCATTAGCAAGCAGACTCTCGACTTCACCACCAGGGAAGCCCAGTCTGTGTTTTAAAGTCTATTTTGTCTGATAGGAGAATTGCTACTCCAGCTTTCTTTTGATTTTCATTTGCATGGAATATATTTTTCCATCCCCTCACTTTCAGTCTGTATGTGTCCCTAGGTCTGAAGTGGGTCTCTTGTACACAGAATATATACGGGTCTTGCTTTTATATCCATTCAGCCAGTCTATGTCTTTTGTTTGGAGCATTTAATCCATTTGCATTTAAGGTAATTATCAATATGTATGTTCGTATTATCATATTCTTAATTGTTTTGGGTTTGTTATTATATGTCTTTTCCTACTCTTGTGTTTCCTGCCTAGTGAAGTTCCTTTAGCATTTGTTGTAAAGCTGGTTTGGTGGTGCTGAATTCTCCTAGCTTTTGCTTGTCTCTAAAGGTTTTAATTTCTCTGTCAAATCTGAATGAGATCCTTGCTGTGTACAGTAATCTTGGTTGTAGATTTTTCTCCCTCATCACTTTAAACATGTCCTGCCACTCCCTTCTGGCTTGAAGAGTTTCTGCTGAAAGATCAGCTGTTAACCTTATGGGGATCCCCTTTTGTGTTATGTTTTGTTTTTCCCTTGCATCTTTTAATATATTTTCTTTGTATTTAATTTTTCATAGTTTGACTAAATTTTTGACTAATTTTTCATAGTTTGTCATGTTTCCTCTTCGATTTAGCTTATATTGTAGTCTCTGTTTCCTGGACTTGATTAACTCTTCTTTTCCCATATTTGGGACCTTTTCAACTATAATCACTTCAAATATTTTCTCAGTCACTTTCTTTTTCTCTTTTTCTTCTGGCACTCCTGTAATTCGAATGTTGGTGCATTTAATGTTGACCCAGAGGTCTCTGAGACTGTCCTTTATTCTTTTCATTCTTTTTTCTTTATTCTGCTCTACAGTAGTTATTTCCACTCTTTTATCTTCCAGGTCACTTATCGGTTCTTTTGCCTCAGTTATTCTGCTATTGATCCCTTCTAGAGAATTTTTAATTTCATTTATTGCGTGTTCATCACTATCTGTTTGCTCTTTAGTTCTTCTAGGTCCTTGTTAAACATTTCTTATATTTTCTCCTTTCTATTCCCAAGATTTTGGATAATCTTTACTATCATTATTCTGAATTGTTTTTCAGGTAGACTGCCTATTTCCTCTTCATTTGTTAGGTCTGGTGGATTTTTGCCTTGCTCTATCATCTCCTGTGTGTTTCTCTGTCTTCTAATTTTGCTTAACTTACTGTGTTGGGGTGCCCTTTTCACAGGCTGCAGGTTCGTAGTTCTTGTTGTTTTTGGTGTCTGTTCCCACTGGTTAAGGTTGGTTCAGTGGGTTGCATAGGCTTCCTGGTGGAGGGGACTAGTGCCCGTGTTCTGTTGAATGAGGCTGGATCTTGTCTTTCTGGTGGGTAGGTCCACGCCTGGTGGTGTGTTTTGAGGTTTCTGTGTCCTTATTATGATTTTAGGCCACCTCTCTGCTAATGACTGGAGTCGGGTTCCTGTCTTGCTCGTTGTTTGGCATAGTATGTCCAGCTCTGTAGCTTGCTGGTCATTCAGTGGAGCTGGGTCTTGGCATTGAGATGGAGATCTCTGGGAGATTTTCACCATTTGATATTACTTGGAGCTGGGATGTCTCTTGTGCACCAGTGTCCTGAACTTGGCAATCCCACCTCAGAGGCACAGCCTTGACACCTGGCTGGAGCACCAGGAGCCTGTCATCCTCATGAAAAAACAAAAATGGAAAAAAAATTATATATATATATATATATATATATATATATATATATATCGTTGCTCACAAAGTCCACTTCCTCAATTTTAGAAGATTTGTTGTCTATTTAGGTATTCCACAGATAAAGGGTACATCAAATTGACTGTGGAGGTTTAATCTGCTGCTCCTGAGGCTGCTGGGAAAAATTTCCCTTTCTCTTCTTTGTTCACACAGCTCCTGGTGTTCAGCTTTGGATTTCACCCTGCGTCTGCCTATAGGTAGCCTGAGGGCATCTGTTCTTTTCTCAGACAGGACGGGGTTAAAGTAGTTGATTCGGAGGCTCTGGCTCCCTCAGGCCAAGGGGAGGGAATGGTCCGGAGTGCAGGGTGAGGTTGTGGTGGCAGAGGCAGGCGTGACCTTGTACCAGCCTGAGGCATGCTGTTTGTTCTCCCAAGGAAGTTGTCCCTGAATCACGGGACCCTGGCAGTGGTGGGCTGCTCTGGCTCTCAGGAGGGGAAGTGTGGATAGTGACGTTTGCTTGCACACAGGCTTCTCCGTGGCTGCAGCAGCAACCTTAGGGTCTCATGCTTGTGTCTGGCGTCCGCGTTGAGAGCCATGGCTCACACCCATCTCTGGAGGTCCTTTAAGCAGCCCTCTTAAAGTAGGTCCTTTAATCCCCTCTCCTCTCTCACCAGTAAACAGAGAGGCAAGAAAAGTTCTCTTGCTTCTTAGGCAATTCCAGACCTTTTCCTTGACTCCCTCCTGGCTATCCTTGGTGCATTAGCCCCCTTCAGGCTGTGTTCATGAAGCCAACCACAGTCCTCTCACTGGGGCCTGACCTCCGAAGCCTGAGCCTCAGCTCCCAGCCCCCACCCCTTCCAACGGGTGGTCCGACAAGCCTCTTGGACTGGTGAGTGCTGGTTTGCACCGGTCCTCTGTGCGGGAATCTCTCCACTTTGCCTTCTGCACCCCTGTTGCTGCGCTCTCCTCTGTGGCTCTGAAGCTTCCCCCTCCGCATCCCACAGTCTCCACACACGAAAGGGCTTCCTAGTTTGTGGAAACCTTTCTGCCTTCACAGCTCCGTTCCACTGGTACAGGTCCTGTCCCTATTCTTTTGTCTCTGTTTTTCCTTTTTTCTTTTGCCCTACTCATGTATGTGGGGAGTTTCTTGCCTTTTGGGAGTTCTGAGGTCTTCTGTCAGCGTTCAGTAAGTGTTCTGTAGGAATTGTTCCACATATAGATGTATTTCTGATGTATCTGTGGGGAGGAAGTTGATCTCCACGTCTTACTCTTCTGCCATCTTGAAGCTCCTCCAGATATTGCAATCTTGAAGAATACCTATTACCCAGTATTTTTAGGAATACTCTGAGGAAAACTTACATTACAACTCACAAATATTTTATTCTCATGCAGTATTTACTGTTTTGCCAGGTTATGCTCTTGTAGCAAACAGTCTCTTAATTTTTCTTGTAGGCTTAGTTTCCTTGCAGAAGTCTCCTCCACACTGCCTGGCTACTCTGTTAGTTTCTGAGATATGCCCAAAAACAAATGAACCCCTGAACAAGAAACCCCAACACATGAGTTGTTTTTCCATCATGTTATAATTGCAATGATAGAAGAAAAGAAAGAAAGACCAAATGATCAAAGGAGATGCAACTATTGCTCATGTCTTGATCTTCACTTTTATTCTATCCTTGACTGTTGAATGTTTCTCAGGAAGACTTGGGTATTTCATATTGCTAGGGCAACAGCCCAAAGATATTTAAGAATATCCTTACATCTCCCTTTTTTACCTAATGTGATCCTACCAACAAAATGTATAATTTTAATGTATAATTTAATTATAAGTATATCTAATAATAATTATTACTATTATTACCAATATTTGTTGAAGTACCACTATATGCCAGGTAATCTGCTAAGTACTTACATTATTTCAGTTAATTTTTAAAGGCATCTGCTACTTCAAATGTCAAAGCAACAACACAAAATTACAAGGAACATGAAAAGTCACAATAACATGTCATCACAAAAAGATAATGTCTCCAAAACCCAAGCTCAGAGTCACAAAATTTTGTGATCTGATAAAGAATTTAAAATAGCTATTTTCAAGAAACTCAATGAGCTAAAGAAAACTCAGAAAGACAATTTAACAAAATTATGAAAACAAAATAAGCGTTCAAATGAGATATTTACCAAAGAAATAGAAATCATAACAAAGAACCAAGCAGGCACCCTGAAGCTGTAGAACAAATGAGTGAAATTAAAAAAAAGAAAAATGTAGTAGAGACCATATGTGGTAGAGTAGAGCAAGTGAAAATAGAATAAGTGAGTTAGAGGATAGGAATTTTGAAATAAACCAATTACAGTAGAATGAAGAAAAATAAATGAAAAGAGTAAAGAAAACTTACATGACATATGGGAATACACCAAAAGAGGAAATATTAGATCAATTAATAATCCAGAATTACAAGAGTAAAAGAAGGGTGCAAAGAGTTTATTTAAAGAAATAATAGCTGAGAATTTCCCAAACCAGGGGAGAGACTTGGACATCCAAGTTTATAAAGCTAATATATCGCCTTATTATCTTAATGTTAAAAGACTTTCTCCAAGACATATTATAATGAAACACTCAAAAATCAAATATAAAGAAAGAATTTTAAAAGAGACAGAGAGAGAGAGAGAGAGAAACACATTGTAACCTACAAGGGAACTCTCATTAGGCTATCAGCAGATTTCTCAGCAGAAACCTTACAGGGCAGAAAAGAGTGGAATGACATATTTAAAGTGTTAAAAGAAAAAAAAATCTCCTCAGTAATACTTTATCCTTCAAAATTATCTTTCAGATTGAAGGAGAGTATGATCAGGTCTCATAAGATGGCTGCTCTCTTGCACTCTTGCCCCACCCGGCCTGCCTCACCCTTACATTATGTACATGTTTGACTACCATACCTAAGCTGAAAATTTAATCAGTAACTACCTGTGTGATAAGCCTGACCCCCAGCTTGTTCTAGCACTTGGACCAGAATGGATCCATCAACAGGTCATCAACAGGAAACAGTGACCCTCGCAACTGTTGCTAACCCAAAGAGCTGAAGGGGTTGTGTTCAGCAGTCACTCTGGCAACCAAAGAACATGATGACATGCCGCCTATAACTGGTAGTTTACTCCCCACCATGTAGCAAAGATTGCTGCTGTGTCTTGCATGACATCAGCCTTACACAGTGGAATGTTGCTCCAGGACCTTTACCTCTGACTTTTAAGATTCCCTTTCCAATAAATCACTGATGTCTCTAACATTGACTCCAGATTCCTTCTCGGGTCTAGTGGCTGGACAATTTCAAGCATTCCAAGACAGTGGGGCACAGCCTAACAAGGGGAAATAATGACTTTTCTAGACAAACAAAAGTTAAGAGAATTTATCACCACTAGAGTGCCCTTGCAAGAAATGTTAAAAGGAATTCTTCAGGTTGAAATGAAAATATGTTAACAGTGACATGAAAACATATGAAAGTATATACAACATACTGGTAAAGGTAAATACACAGTCAGAATTAGAAAGCTCTAAGTCTGTAATAGGATAGTGTGTTACCCACTTTACTATTGTATAAACATCAAAGGACAAGAATATTAAATACAATTATAGCTACTATAATTTGTTAATAATTACACAATAAAAAGAGGTAAAAATACAAAAAGAGGGAAGCTTTTGTAAATAATCAAAGTAAGTTTCTATCAGTTTTGTCTATTCTCACCACTATTATTCAACAAAGATTTCGAAGTCCTAGCCACAGCAATCAGAGAAGAAAAATAAATAAAATGACTACAAATTGGAAAAGAGGTAAAACTGTCACTGTTAGCAGATGACATGGTACTATACATAGATAATACTAAAGATGCCAACAGAAAATTTCTAGAGCTATTCAATAAATTTGGTAAAGTTGCAGGATACAAACTTAATGCACAGAAATGACTTGCATTCCTATACACTAACAATGAATGACCAGAAAGAGAAATTAAGGAAACAACCCCATTCACCACTGCAACAAAAAGAATAAAATACCTAGGAATAAGCCTACCTAAGGAGGTAAAAGATCTGTATACAGAAAACTATAAGACACTGATGAAATAAATCAAAGATGACACAAACAGATGGAGAGATACACCATGTTCTTCAATTGGAAGAATCAATAAGGTGAAAATGACTACACCACCCAAAGCAATCTACAGATTCAATGCAATCCCCATCAAATTACCACAGAATTTTGTGCAGAACTAGAACAAAAAATCTTAAAATTTATATGGAGACAAAAAAGACCCCAAATAACCAAAGAAATCTTGAGGGAAAAAAAATGGAGCTGGAGGAATCAGACTCCCTGATATTAGACTATACTACAAAGCTACAAAAATCAAGACAATATGATACTGGCACAGAAACAGAAATATAAATCAATGGAACAGGATAGAAATCTCAGAGATAAACCCATGCACCTCTGGTCAACTAATCTATGACAAAGGAGACAAAGATATACAATGGAGAAAAGACAGTCTCTTCAATAAGTCGTGCTGGGAAAACTGGACAGCTACATGTAAAAGAATAAAATTAGAAGACTCCCTAACACCATACACAAAAATAAACTCAAAATGGATTAAAGACCTAAATGTATGACTGGACACTATAAAAGTCTCAGAGGAAAACATAGGAAGAACACTCTTTGACAGAAATCACAGCAAGATCTTTTTTGACCTGCCTCCTAGAGTAATGGAAATAAAAGCAAAAATAAGCAAATGGGACCTAATGAAACTTAAAAGCTTTTATACAGCAAAGGAAACCATGAACAAGACCAAAAGACAACCCTCAGAATGGGAGAAAATATTTACAGAAAAATCAATGGACAAAAGATTAATCTCCAAAATATATATACAGCTCATGCAGCTCAATATTTAAAAAAAAACAAACATCACAATCAAAAAATAGGAAGAAGACCTAAATATATATTTCTTTAAAGAAGAATTATAGATAGCCAACAAACACATGAAAAGCTGCTGGACATCACTAATTATTAGAGAAATGCAAATCAAAACTACTATAAGGTATCACCTCACACCAGTTAGAATGGGCATCTACAAACAACAAAAGCTGGAGGGGATGTGGAGAAAAGGGAATCTTCTTGTACTTTTGGTGGGAATGTAAATTGATACAGCCACTATGGAGAACAGTATGGAGGTTCCTTAAAAATACTAAAAATAGAATTACCATATGACTCAACAATCCCACTACTGGGTATATACCCTGAGAAAACCATAATTCAAAAAGACACATGCACCCCAATGTTCATTGCAGCACTATTTACAATAGCCAGGCCATGGAAGCAACCTAAATGCCCATCAACAGACAAATGGATAAAGATGTGGTACATATATACAATGGAATATTACTCAGCCATAAAACGGAATGAAATTGGGTCATTCGTAGAAACTTGGATGGACCTAGAGAGAAGGTCCACTTGGATGGACCTTAGAAAAATCAATGCCAACGTTTCTCCAACTCTTCCAAACAATTGAAAAAGAGCAACCACTTCCAAGCTCATTTTACAAGGCTAGCATTACTCTGATACCAAAGTCAGATAAAGACACTACAAGAAATGAAAACTATAGACCAATATCCCTGATGAATATAAATACAAAATTCTCAACGAAATATTAGCAAATTGAATTCAAGAACACATTAAAAAGATTATACCCCATGACCAAGTAGGGTTTTATCCTTGGGATGCATAAATTGTTCAACATATGTGAATCAATAAAGTTGATACACCACATTAATAGTAGAAACAATAAAAATTAAATGATCAGCTCAATAAACACACAAAAAAATGCATTTGACAAAATACAACAACGTTTCATGACAAAATCCCTCAACAAATTGGGTATAGAAGGAACATATTTCAACATAATAAGTCCACATATGGAAAACCCACAGTTAACATTATACTCAATGGTGAAAAGCTGAAAGCTTCTCCTTTAAGATCAAAAACAAGACAAGGGTGTCCACTCTCACCAATCCTATTCAACATATTACTGTAAGTTCTAGATAAAACTATTAGGCAATACAAAGAAATAAAAAGCATCCAAATCAGAAAAGAAGTAAAATTGTAATTGTTTGCAGATGATATGACAGTATATATAGAAAACCCTAAAGACTCCACCAAAAACCTGTTGGAACTGATCAACAAATTCAGTAAAGTTGCAGGAAATAAAATCAACCCATAGAAATCAACTGCATTGGTATACAACTGCATTTGTATACAATACATTTGTATTGTAACAATGGAACATCTGAAAAAACATTAAAGAAAACTATCCCATTCACAATAGCATCAAAAAAATAAAATAAGAAATAAAGTTAACCACGGAAGTGAAAGTTCTATACAATAAAAACTACATGACTTTGGTGAAAGAATTCCAAAAAAATGGAACAATATTCCATGTCATGAATCAGAAAAACTAATATGGTTAAAATATTTATACTAACCAAAGCCATGTATAGATTCAATTCAATCCCTATCAAAATTCCAATTTTTCACAGAAATAGAAAAAAAAATCCTAAAATTTGTCTGGAAGCACAAAAGACCCTGAATAGCAAAAACAATCATGGGAAAGTCAGAGACATCACAGTTTCTTATTTCAAACTATACTACAATGCTATAATAATTAAAACAGTATGGTATTGGCATGAAAATATACATACAGACCAAAGGAACAGAATAGAGAGCTCAGAAATAAATACATGCATTTACAGTCAACTAATATTTGACAAGGGAGCTAGAACACTCAATGGGGAACAGAAAATCTCTTCAACAAATACTGTTAGGAATACTGCATAACTACATAAATTGGACAGCTATCTTACACCACTCACAAAAATGAACTCAAAATGGATTAAAGACTTAAACATAAGACTTAATACCATAAAACTCCTGGAAGAAAACATAGGTGTTAAGCTCCTTGATATTGGCCTTGGCAATTATATTTATAGATAGGACACCAAAAGCACAAGCAACAAAAGCAAAAATAAAAAAGTGGACTACATCAAACTGAAAAGCTTTTGTACAACAAAAGAAACAATCTAAAAAATGAAAAACAATGTACAGAATGGGAGAAAAAATTTGTAACCATATACCAGATAAGAGGTTAATATCCAAAAAATATAAACTTATACAGTTCAATTACAAAAAACAATCTAATTTAAAAATGGACAGAGGAATTAAATAGACATTTTTCCAAAGAAGATATTCAAATGGCCAATAGTTACATAAAAACATGCACAACATCATCAGGGAAATGCAAGTCAAAAATCACAATGAGATATTACCTCACACATGTTAGAATGGCTGTCATGGTGAAGGCAAGAGATAACAAGCATTGGTAAGGATGTGGAAGAAAGGGAATCCTTGTACACTGTAGGTGAAAATGAAAATTGGTTCAGCCACTATGGAAAAGAGTATTGAGGTTCCTCAATACATTAAAAGTAGAGCTACCATATCATCCAGCAGTTCTACTTTTGGATATATATCCAAAAGCAATGAAAATAGGAAATCAAAGAGATGTATGCACTCACATGTTTATTGTAGCATTATTCACAAGAGTCAAAATATGGAAACTACTATGTGTACATCAATAGATGAATGGATAAAGAAGATGTGAGATATATATATATATATATATATATACACACACACACACACACACACACACAAAGGATATCCAAAGGATATACACACAAAGGATATCTCAGCTTTGAGAAAGAAGGAAATCCTTCCATTTATAACAACATGGATGGACCTTGAGAGCATTATGCTAAACTAGATATTTCAGACAGAGAAAGACAAGTACTGTATGATATCACTTAAACGTGGAATCTAAAAAAAGTCAAAATCATGAAAATGGAGAGTAGAGTAAGGATTACCAGTGCTGGGTGTTGGGGAAATAATTTTAAGGGTGTAAACTTGCAACCAGTAGATAAATAAGTGCTGAAGTTTTCATACACAGCATAGGGATTATAAGCAACAAACTATACTATAAATTTCAAAGGTGCAAAGAGAGTAGAACTTAATTGTTTCCACCATAATGAAGAAATGATAATTATGTGATGTGACAGAGGTGTTAGCTAATGCTAAGTGGTAATTCTTATTGCAATATATAAATGTATCAAATCAACACATTGTATACCTTAACGTACACAAAGTTATAAGTCAATTATATATCAATAATTTAAAAAAACCCCTAGATACCTCATTTCCCAATACTTTTGTAAAAACAAACAAAAAATATATATGTATTATGCACGTAGTATTTTGAGGTCACCAAGAGATGAAGGCTGAAAGTGAGAGAATATAGATTCTCCTGATTGTTCTAAGGGAAAGTGATACCCATCCTCTCATTAAGGTGTTTAGTAGATTAAAATTTGAATTTCAGAATGACAAAAGTAAATTGGCATCTTTATGGTGAGAGTTTTCCTAGGAAAAAGTTTAAAAAAAAGCGCATGGGAGAAAATTTCAAGCTGGATGGGATAAATACATATAGGTAGAATTTTTTAATGAAGAAAACAGGTTGCACTGTGGGAAAATTTAATCCAGGGTGTCTTGTCCTTAAATTGTGATTGCTTTTCAATTATAATTTTGGAGAAGCACACTTTTTAATGTCTAATAGATTTGTTTTTAGATAATTAATGATGGAATAAACTGCTACACTAATTTCATTCATTATTCACTACAGTCAGCAAACTTTAGAATATAAAATTTCAGTAGAATTTTTGCTGACTTGCTGTGGTTGATCAGGTATTTCTTAATATATTATACATATGTACCTATATGTTTTATATTATATATACTTATTCAGAATAAAAACAATACAAAACATTTACATGAAAGATGAGACTATTATACATATTTACACAGACAAATAATAAAAGTGTCATCAACTTAATTCCAAATTGATTTGATGATAATATATAACTCAGTCAGAATTAGACGTGTAAATTAGATCACTTAAACTTCAGGAGTGCTCAAGCAATTTAGTTAAGAGTTTCACACTGTGTCAATTGAATTTTAACAAAAATTGTTTAAAACACTAGAAGCAAGTTTTCCATCAATTCAAACTGAAATTACCAACACTAATGTATTTTGAGGAGTCATTAAAACAGAAGAAAATAATCTTCTTCCAATGAAACTCTTCTGATTGTACAAAAGAGACATGTCTCAAACATTTATTTGCATTTGTATTTTCTGAGTAAATATCTCTTGAGATTGTTTATAAGGCATAATTTATTTGCAAATGTTTTACTCCATTCCAGTTACTATAACAAAATACCATAAACTGGTGGCTTATAAACTAAAGAAATTTATTTCTCACAGTTTTAGGGGCTGGGAAGTCCAAGATCAAGGTGTTGGCAGATTCAATATCTACTGAGAACCTGGTTCCTGGTTCATAGCTGACCATTTTCTCACTGCCTCCTCACATGGTGGAAGGGGCAAAGGAGATCTTTGGGGTCTCTTTTATAATGGCACCAAATCTCGTTCATGAGAACTTTGCCCTCAGTACATAATCACTGCTCAGAGACCCCACCTCTTTATACCATCACATTGGGGATTAGGGTTTCAACATATAAATTTTTGTATGACACAAGCATTCAATCTATTGCAGCAAGATAACAGGATCTTACTTTGTAATATCAAGTGATCTGTCTTATTCTCATAACACTAGTGGTTCAGTTTAAAAAAAAAAAGATTGGCCAGTGAGAAGGAGAAATGTAATATTTATTAAAGGCAATTTATATCAATTGATATATGTTAGGCAGTTTATATCAATGACTATATGTTGTCCAAGGACAAAACAAGTATGCCCAGAAATATCTTCCAAGTTTATAAAGAACTAAATTCCTCTCTGTTTTGCAAGAAAGAAAAATAATTAACCCAGAAGCAATTGTAAATGGTTAACAGAAACAAAACCAAACAAATCAATAGCTAACATTTAAAAAGCAGAAGTATCACCAAAGTGACAAGAGCTCATTTCAAATGAAAAGCATTTAAATAATCATTCTAACTACATCACTAATACATTCTTATCAGATACCACACACAGCCACTACTAATGCTACTCCCTGTCTGAACAAACCTAAACAGAAATAAAGTGGCTGTGTTAAGTAAATTTGAAGTCTTTGCTTGAGATCACATAGTATACAGTGCTTGCTCAACAAATATCATTTTGCAAGTCTTCTAGAATATATACTGATTTTAGTGCAAAGTACCATATTTTGAGAAATATATTAGTTTTCTATTGCTGTGTAACAAATTACCACAAACTTAACAGCTTAAAACAACACTCATTTATTAGCCCACAGTTCTCTAGGTCATAAGTCTAGTACAGTATGGTTGGCTTTGGCTTAAGTTATTACAGAGTTAAAATCAATCTCTTGGTCAGGCTGGCTTCTTATATGGGGGCCCTGGAGGGAAATCCACTTCCAAGCTCATTCTGATTTGGCAGAATTCAGTTCCTTGAAGTTATAGGAAAGATATACCTCTATCTTGCTCATTGCCAGCCAGGGACCTCACTCAGGTCTTTAATGCTGTTCACATTTCTTCTTACAGAGCCCCCTCCATCTTTACACCAGAAATGGGTTGTTGAATCTCACTAATAGTTTAAATGTTTCTGGTTTCTTTTCCTTCACCGCCAGCCTGATAAAGCTTTCTACTTTTAAGAGCTCATGTGATTATATTGGGCCTACCCAGGTTATCCAGGATAACCTCCTTAATTTAAAGGCAACTAAGTCATATAATATAATTATGGGAGTGATATCGTATTCACAGGTTCTGAGGCTTAAGCTAGGACATCCTAGGCAGGTCATTTTGGAAATTCTGCTAAGCATATGAAGGCACATGGAAATTTTATAGAAACCATTTGCAAAAGTACTCTTTATGAACTAGGAAAACTTAGACCTATATCTCAAGAAAGAATGCATTTGCAAAAAGATGGAAAGAAACATAATATCCCTCTGAAGTCCAACTTCAAATGATGTAATATGGAGATCCACTGTTTGGACACCGCATTGCAACAGAATTCTATCTCCTGAGCCAAAACTCACGTGCTGCTTTTACTAAGCCCCCACCACAGTAGGGAAGTTTGGGTTTCTGCCAAAAGAGATAGTCAGTGAGAAAACTGGCAAAACCACAAACAGAAACTGAATTATGTTCAAGAACAATTCTGTATACTAAGTCAAAGTTCGTGATACACGAACTTCGTATGAAAAGGAAAGTTTGACCAGGATAAGCAGTATTCTTGTCAAGCAAGAGTACGAATGCACACACACACACACACACACACACACACACACACACACACACACTACCTCATCACATATATTTATCGGATCACCCTTCTGTGGAAGGAGGGCAGTGGACTAGATTATCTCTAAGGTACGAAAAGCCTCTTTCATCTTCCATAATATGTGATCATAGGAGAAATAGAAAACATTTCAATGGAAATGCAATATGTAAATACAATTTGTTTTCGATCTCCTGTTAGCCATGAAATGGAAGTTATAACAAATTGAGTATGCAAACAAGATTGCAGAGAAAATTTTTTAAACTCCTAAGGGAATAAAATATTTAAAATATTTAAAAATATTTTAAATATTTTAAATATTTATTTTAAATAAATACTCATATCCATATAAACCATGGTATACAAAACAGATTAACATGACTTATACATGCTGATCCTGTGGCAGCTTGATTTACTGTTTATTTTCTATATCACTCCTTCACTTTATTCAGGTCTCTGTACAAATATTATCTCCCCATAGAGGCTTTTCATTGTTTTCTTATCTACAATATGACCAATTTAATTCTTTATTTACTCAGCTTATATTTATTTTATACCACTTACTACTACCAGACACGATATTACATATGCATTTGGTTATTATCTTACTCTGCCACTAAAATGTAAGATCCAAGAGTCTGGGGAATTTGTCTTCTGATCCCAATATATCCTCTGCATCAGAAAAGAGCCAGGTATATACTAGGTACTTATTAATACCCCCAATTTCTTGTTGAAATAAATTTTACTTATTTACAAATAAAATAAATATATGTATATAAAATATTTTATATACCCACATATACATATATAGGTATCTTGTTTTATAGAAATTCAGAGTAGCCTTGAATTCCTCATAATAAGTTCAAATTTGTGAAAATTTAAAATTTATATTTGCTGTAGAAGATTATCAGATGATAATTTCATGTCAGCTTATAGGAGTTTCAATAAAGTCAAAAACAAGCACCAATCTAGAATGTTATCTGTAAGCTTTCTTCCTCTTGACAAGATCTACATACTTAATATCGATGTAAATATTTTTGTCAGAGTTATGTAACTCGTAGTCTAATTATTTGTTATTTAATTATGTTATATTTTAAATGTTTTTTAAACTACAGATGAAATAGCTTTCTTTGTAAAATTAGGGCACACCAATCTCTTCAAGAAATGATAGGAGGATACTCTATGTAAAACACAATTATTATTTTTTTTAAAGTGTACCTTTTATAGCATTGTCTAAACATCAAACCAAGAAAAGATAACCTACAAAACAATATGCCATCCTTGACAGCTTGATTTTGATGAAAATGTTGGTTTACCATTTTATGTGCCTTTCAAAAAATAGCCAAATATTCAGAATTGCTATTGAAATATCTTTGCTCTACTTTTAATTTGGTTGACATGATCTGATACTACACTTGAATTCTCCAAACACCTGAGCTATGACATTAATGACTGTGTTAGCTGTCCATTATTGTTAATATGTATATTAATGAATCTTTTTTTCAGTCAGCAAACTCCAAGAGGGAATACAAGATAGGTGCAGTATAAGATGAGGAGAACTTGTTAAAGATATAAGTTTGCACATAGCAAGTTTAACACATTTCTTATAACAACCGTATGCTTCATTGTAATTAGCAATAATGCCCTAACATTGCTAGTTTATATTCTTGATACTTAGACTTTTCTCTTTCCTGTGAATCTGTTTTTATTCCAACCTTGATTTATAATATGAAGAGAAAAATTTACAAATTAGTAATTTACAGTGAAATATAAATTATGAAACCTTGATGTCTCATGAAATACAGCACTTCTACACAATCTGACAAAGCTTTCTCTTTTTTCTCAATTTCTACTCAGGCTGTCATTTAGGATTAAGTGTGAACATGCAATACTGTAGCAGCAAAAAGAAATCTAAACTCATCTTGACAGCCAGTATTATTCCACTGAGATGCTAGGGACAGAAAAGCCATAATTACATTTTTAGGCTCTGCATGTAAACCAAATTCATCAGTTTAATCTAAACAACAGAGATATACACATTAAGAAGTAAAGATTAATTTTGTTGCAAACACAGTATAATACTCTCTAAACCATGAAGGCTCAGCTGCATATTTCCAGCCTACAAGCATTTTCCAGACTGTAGAATCCATTAAAATAACTCTTCTGTCACTGATGACCATAACTGTGATATCATTCAACATTAATCAGCAGCAGAATAAAACATTTAAACCTATGCTCTGAGAGGTAATTCTAAGTGGTTCTCAAGGTGTTCAATTACAAGAATCTTCAGTTTTCAGTTTATGTAACTTTTAAAAACATAAAAAAAATTTGAAATATTTATCTGTTAATAACATGAACATTGTCATTTTGTTTCTGCTTTCTAATATGAAACTCAGTTAAATCTCATGTAATACAATATATTTGTGAGGCTCAGGCTTTTGAAACATCTCCATTTGCAATATTCTTTAGTGCTTCATAGAGCAATATTTACAGCAAATAATAAAGTGTTTGTAGACTATTAAGAAAGAAATTGCAGAAAAACTGTTTTAAATAAAGATAATTTCATGGAGAAATATAGTTTAAAAATCAATTTAGCACAGGAGAAGGCAAATTAGATCTTCTGCCTATAAAACTAATGGGAAAATATGGTTTTAAACATCTTTTTCTATGCTGGTTATTACATGCCTTCAGTAATTTACATATCTTGCAACACATTGCTCCCATGATGGTAGCAGATGTGTCTGAAAATATGATAACCTTTTAGCAATAACCTTTTAACAAAATTAAATGAATTTTTCAAGCATAAAAAGTATCTGAGTTATTAATGAGTTTATTAATATAAAGTAATACACAGCAGGGGCTTCCCTGGTGGCGCAGTGGTTGAGAGTCTGCCTGCCAATGCAGGGGACACGGGTTCATGCAGGAAGATCCCACATGCCGCAGAGCGGCTAGGCCCACGAGCCATGGCCGCTGAGCCTGCGCGTCTGGAGCCTGTGCTCTGCAACGCGGGAGGCCACAACAGTGAGAGGCGCACGAACCGCAAAAAAAAAAAAGGAATACAGAGCAAACAAAGTAGGTAAGTTTTCTTAAATCTTATTTTAAGTGAGAAATACATGCACATATCTGTTTAATACTCTCTGGAATATCTATCAATAAAATGGTGTATTTCTCTGATATGATTCTGCCACAGAACATTTTTACAGTTATATTTTGGAACAAAATGAGTAGTCACAGTAGTTGTTTTACTATACATTAAACTAGCTGTCATGTATGAAAGCTGGAAATTTATTTTCCAGAACCAATGTCATCCTCTCTTCACAAGCCTGAATACAGAAAAGGATTTGGCATCATTGGGAATTCTTTTTTTTTAGGAATGAAATAAACTTTGTTCAAATCTAAATTAAAAAGATCTTTTGAAATCAGGTTAGTATTAATCCTTTAAACTGAAGTTGGGAGAAAGTTCACATCTTAATTGTGGAGGACAGAAGCAAGATGCTATAAGCTACAATGATATTGTCAAACAAATAAAGAAACAAATATGTTTTGTTCATAACATTGATTAAATACAATCAGTTAACAAGGGCAAATGAAGTTAAATAACCATTTCTTCCCTTATGACACTAAATAGATAGCTTAAAAAGCTTTCATTTACAATAGGTATTTATTCAACAAAAGTCAATTTGGACACTCTGAACAGTTAATATACCTGAATTAATAGGACACATGCTTTAAACTGGAGAGGGTTTATGAGATAAACATAAATTAATAAAAAACTTGGATCAGAATTCTACCAGTATAATCATGTTATTATTTCTAATTTTTGGCTTAAAAAGATCAAGTCTCATGGAAGAGTCACTCATTTTACACATATCTATTTAATTTCTGATTTTTATATCTTATTCCCCAAACCTATTGAACATCTTTAAGGTTTGCCTATCAAGATAATAATTTTTCAATGGTTCTAAGGATTAAAGGACAATATTTTTCAATAAAATATAAAATGCATCCTTTAAGATTCAAAGATCTGATTTTTAATCCATAACTTATAGCTATTTTATTAATGCTATTTTAATGTTTCTATTTGAGTACAAGTTATTTTTATTTAGATTATTCTGCCTTATACAAAAAATTAACAAGGTTAAGCTAGTCACATAAATTCTATGATCTAAAAATGACATGATGGAGACTTCCCTGTTGGAGCAGTGATTAAGAATCTGCCTAGGGTGGAAAATATTCCCTAGAAGAAAGAGCTGGATGACCTAAGCCCTGAGGAACACTGCAAAGAAATGACTGGGCTTGTCTGGGATTCTTTTCATTCTTGAGTCTTATCTGATCTGACAGATGGGAGAGGTTCGCGAAAAAGTCTGGACCTGCCAAAGAGGCAAGAGACTTTTTCTTCCCTCTTTGATTCCTGGTGGGTGAGGAGAGGGTATTAAGGGCACTGCTTAAAAGAGGTCCAGAGACGGGCGTGAGCCGCAGCTAACAGCGCGGACTGCAAAGACAGGGATGAGACGCTAAGGCTGCTGCTGCCACCACCAAGAAGCCTGCGTGCAAGCACAGGTCACTATCCACACCTCCCCTCCGGGGAGCCTGTGCATCCCGCCACTGCCAGGGTCCTGGGATCCAGGGGCAACTTCCCCGGGAGAAAGCACGGCACGCCTCAGGCTGGTGCAACGTCCCGCCGGCCTCTGCCGCTGCAGGCTCTCCCCGCATACACACCCCTCCCTCGCCCCGCCCTGAGTGAGCCATAGTCCCTGAAGCAACTCCTCCTTTAACCCCCTCCTGGCTGAGCAAAGAACAGACGCCCTCCAGCGACCTACATTCAGAGGCAGGGCCAAATCCAAAGCTGAGCCCTGGGAGCTGTGCAAAAAAACAAGAGAAAGGGAAATCTCTCCCAGCAGCCTCAGGAGCAGCAGATTAAATCTCCACAATCAACTTGATGTACCCTGCAATTGTGAAGTACCTGAATAGACAACAAATTATCCCAAATGAGGAGGTGGACTTTGAGAGCAAGATGTATTATTTTTTCCCCTTTTCCTCTTTTTGTGAGTGTGTATGTGTATGCTTCTGTGTGAGAGTTTGTCTGCATAGCTTTGCTTTCACCATTTGTTCTAGAGTTCTATCCGTCCATTTTTTGTTTTTTCTTTTTAAAAAATCGTTTTTCTTAATAATTATTTTTTTATTTTCATAATTTTATTTTATTTTATCTTTATTTTATTTTATCCTCTTTCCTCTTTCTTTCTTTTCTTCCTTCCTTCCTTCCTTTCTTTCTTTATTTCTTTCTCTCTCTCTCTCTCTTTCCTTCTTTCCTTTCATTCTTTCTTTCTTCCTACCTTTCTTTCTCTTTCTTTCTTTCTTTCCTTCTTTCTTTCTTTCTTCCTTTCTTTCTTGCTTTCTTTCACTTTTTCTCTCTTTTATTCTGAGCCATGTGGATGAAAGGCTCTTGGTGCTGAAGCCAGCAGTCAGTGGTGTGCCTCTGAGGTGGGACAGCCAACTTCAGGGCACTGGTCCACAAGAGACTGCCCAGCTCCACATAATATCAAATGGCGAAAATCTCCCAGAGATCTCCATCTCAACACGAGCACCCAGTTTCACTCAACGACCAGAAAGCTACAGTGCTAGAAACTCTATGCCAAACATCTAGCAAGACAGGAACACAATCCCACCCATTAGCAAAGAGGTTGCCTAAAATCATAATAAGTCCACAGACACCCCAAAACACACGACCAGACATGGACATGCACACCAGAAAGAGACGATCCAGCCTTATCCACCAGAACACAGGCACTAGTCCCCTCCACCAGGAAGCCTACACAACCCACTGAACCAACATTAGCCACTGGGCACAGACACTGAAAACAATGGGAACTACGAGCCTGCAGCCCGCAAAAGGAGACCCCAAACACAGTAAGATAAGGAAAATGAGAAGACAGAAAAACACACAGCAGATGAAGGAGCAAGATAAAAACCCACCAGACTTAACAAATGAAGAGGAAATAGGCAGTCTACCTGAAAAAGAATTCAGAATAATGATAGTACAGATGATCCAAAATCTGGGAAATAGAATAGACAAAATGCAAGAAACGTTTAACAAGGACCTCAAATAACTAAAATGAAATAAGCAATGATGAACAACACAATAAATCAAATTAAAAATACTCTAGATGGGATCAATAGCAGAATAACTGAGGCAGAAGAACGGATAAGTGACCTGGAAGATAAAATAGTGGAAATAGCTACTGCAGAGCACAATAAAGAAAAAAGAATGAAAAGAACCTATGACAGTCTTTGAGACATCTGGGACAACATTAAATGCACCAACATTCAATTATAGGGGTTCCAGAAGAAGAGAAGAAAAAGAAAGGGACTGAGAAAATATTTGAAGAGATTATAGTTGACAACATCCCTAATATGGGAAAGGAAATAGTTAATCAAGTCCAGGAAGAACAGAGAGTCCCATACAGGTTAAATCCAAGGAGAAACACACCAAGACACATATTAATCAAACTGTCAAAAATTAAATACAAAGAAAACACATTAAAAGCAGCAAGGGAAAAACAACAAATAACACAGAAGGGAATCCCCATAAGTTTAACAGGTGATCTTTCAGCAGAAACTCTGCAAGCCAGAAGGTACTGGCAGGACATGTATAAAGTGATGAAGGAGAGAAACCTACAACCAAGATTACTCTACCCAGCAAGGACCTCATTCAGATTTGTGAGAGAAATTAAAACGTTTACAGACAAGCAAAAGCTGAGAGAGTTGAGCTCCACAAAAACAGCATTACAACAAATTCTAAAGGACCTTCTCTGCTCAAGCAACACAAGAAAAGGAAAAGACCTACAATAACAAACACAAAACCATTAAGAAAATGGGAAAAGGAACATACATATCGATAATTACCTTAAATGTAAATGGATTAAATGCTCCCACCAAAAGACACAGACTGGCTTAATGGATACAAAAACAATACCCATATATATGCTGTCTACAAGAGACCAACTTCAGACACATACAGACTGAAAGTGAGGGGGAAAAAAAGATATTCCATGCAAATGGAAACCATAAGAAAGCTGGAGTAGCAATTCTCGTATCACAAAAAACAGACTTTAAAATAAAGACTATTACGAGACAAAGAAGGACACTACATAATGATCAAGGGATTGATCCAAGAAGAAGATATAACAATTGTATATATTTATGCACCCAACATACGAACACCTCAATACATAAGGCAAATACGAACAGCCATAAAAGGTGAAATAAACGGTAACACATTCATAGGAGGGGACTTAAACACCCCACTTTCACCAATGGACACATCATCCAAAATTAAAATAAATAAGGAAACCCAAGCCTTAAATGGTACATTAAACAAGATGGACTTAATTGATATTTATAGGATATTCCATCTAAAAACAACATAATACACATTTTTCTCTAGTGCTCATGGAACATTTTCCAGGATAGATCATATCTTGGGTCACAAAATAAGCCTTGGTAAATTTAAGAAAATTGAAATTGTATCATATATCCTTCCTGACCACAACATTATGAGACTAGATATCAATTACAGGAAAAGATCTGTAAAAAATACAAACACATGGAGATAAACAAAGCATTACTTAATAATGAAGTGATCACTGAAGAAATCAAAGAGGAAATCAAAAAAAACCTAGAAACAAATGACAATGGATGCACGACGACCAAAACCTATGTGATGCAGCAAAAGCAGTTGTAAGAGGGAAGCTTACAGCAATAAAATCCTACCTTAACAAACGGGAAACATCTCAAATAAACAAGCTAACATTGCACATAAAGCAATTAGAGAAAGAAGAACAAAAAAACCCTAAAGTTAGCACAAGGAAAGAAATCATGAAGATCAGATCAGAAATAAATGAAAAAGAAATGAAGAAAACAATAGCAAAGATCAATAAAATTAAAAGCTGGTTCTTTGAGAAGATAAACAAAATTGATAAACACTTAGACACCTCAAGAAAAAAATGGAGAATACACAAATCAATAGTATTCGAACTGAAAAAGGAGAAGTAACAATTGACACTGCAGAAATACAAAAGATCATGAGAGAATATTACAAGAAACTCTATGCCAATAAAATAGACCACCTGGAAAAAACAAACAAATTCTTAGAAATGCACAACCTGCCAAGACTGAATCAGGAAGAAATAGAAAATATGAACAGACCAATCACAAGCACTGAAATTGAAACTGTGATTTAAAATCTTCCCAAAAACTGAAGCAAAGGACCAGATGGCTTCACGGGCGAATACTATCAAATATTTAGAGAAGAGCTAACACCTATCCTTCTCAAACTCTTCCAAAATATAGCAGAGGGCAGAATACTCCCAGACTCATACTACGAAGCCACCATCACCCTGATACCAAAACAGACAATGATGTCACAAATAAAGAAAACTACAGGCCAATATCACTGATGAACATAGATGCAAAAATCCTCAACAAAATACAAGCAAACAGCATCCAACAGCACAATAAGAGGATCATACACCATGATCAAGTGGGGTTTATTCCAGGAATTCCAGGATTCTTCAATATATGCAAATTAATCAACGTGATACACCATATTTACAAATTGCAGGAGAAAAAATATAGGATCATCTCAATAGTTGAAGAGAAAGCTTTCAACAAAATTCAACACCCATTTATGATAAAAACCCTTCAGAAATTAGGCATAGAGGGAAATTTCCTCAACATAATGAAGGCCATATATGACAAACCCACAGCCAACATCATCCTCAATCGTGGAAAACTGAAAGCATTTCCACTAAAATCAGGAAAAAGGCAAGGTTGCCCACTCTCTGCACTCTTATTCAACAGTTTTGGAAGTTTTAGCCACAGCAATCAGAGAAGAAAAGGAAACAAAAGGAATCCAAATCGGAAAAGAAGAAATAAAGCTGTCACTGTTTGCAGATGACATGATACTATACATAGAGAATCCTCAAGATGCTACCAGAAAACTACTGGAGCTAATCAATGAATTTGGTAAAGTAGCAGGACACAAAATTAATGCACAGAAATCTCTGGCATTCCTATACACAGATGATGAAAAATCAGAAAGTGAAATCAAGAAAACACTCCCATTTACCATTGAAACAGAAAGAATAAAATATCTAGGAATAAACCTACCTAAGGAGACAAAAGACCTGTATACAGAAAATTATAAGACACTGATGAAAGAAATTAAAAATGATAAAAATAGATGGAGAGATATACCATGTTCTTGGATTGGAAGAATCAACATTGTGAAAATGACTCTACTACCCAAAGCAATCTACAGATTCAACGAAATCCCTATCAAAATACCACTGACATTTTTCTCAGGACTAGAACAAAAAATTTGACAATTTGAATGGAAACACAAAAGACCCCGACTAGCCAAAGAATCTTGAGAACAAAAAACGGAGCTGGAGGAAGCTGGCTCCCTGACTTCAGACTATTCTACAAATCTACAGTAATCAAGACAGTATGGTACTGGCACAAAAACTGAAATATAGATCAATAGAACAGGATGGAAGGCCCAGAGATAAACCCATGCATATATGGTCACCTTATCTTTGATAAAGGAGGTAGGAATGTACAGTGGACAAAGGACAGCCTCTTCAATAAGTGGTGCTGGGAAAACTGGACAGGTACATGTAAAAGTATGAGATTAGATAACTCCCTAACACCATACACAAAAATAAGCTCAAAATGGATTAAATACCTAAATGTAAGGCCAGAAACTATGAAACTCTTAGAGGAAAACATAGGCAGAACACTCTATGACATAAATCACAGCAAGACCCTTTTTGACCCACCTACCAGAGAAATGGAAATAAAAACAAAAATAAACAAATGGGAGCTTCTCTGGTGGTGCAGTGGTTGAGAGTCCGCCTGCCGATGCAGGGGACACAGGTTCGTGCCCCAGTCTGGGGGGATCATACATGTCACGGAGCAGCTGGGCCCATGAGCCATGGCCACTGTACCTGCGTGTCCAGAGCTTGTGCTTCATGACGGGAGAGGCCGCAGAGGTGGGAGGCTCGCATAATGCAAAGAAAAAAAAAAAAAAGCAAATGGGCCTAATGAAACTTCAAAGCTTTTGCACAGCAAAGAAACCATAAAAAAGACCAAAAGTCTTACCTCAGAATTGGCGAAAATATTTGCAAATGAAGCAACTGACAAAGGATTAATCTTCAAAATTTACAAGCAGCTCATGCAGTTCAATTACAAAAAAATAAACAATCCAAACCAAAAATGGGCAGAAGACCTAAATAGACATTTCTCCAAAGAAGATATACAGACTGCCAACAAACACTTGAAAGAATGCTCAACATCATTAATCATTAGAGAAATGCAAATCAAAACTACAATGAGATATCATCTCACACCAGTCAGAATGGCCATCATCAAAAAATCTAGAAACAATAAATGCTGGAGAGGGTGTGGAGAAAAGGGAACACTCTTGCACTACTGGTGGGAATGTGAATTGGTTCAGCCACTATGGAGAACAGTATGGAGGTTCCTTAAAAAGCTACAAATAGAACTACCATATGACCCAGCAATCCCACTACTGGGCATATACCCTGAGAAAACCGAAATTCAAAAAGAGTCATGTACCAAAATGTTCATTGCAGCTCTATTTACAATAGCCCGGAGATGGAAACAACCTAAGTGTCCATCATTGGATGAATGGATAAAGAAGATGTGGCACATATATACAATGGAATATTACTCAGCCATAAAAAGAAACGAAATTGAGCTATTTGTAATGAGGTGGATAGACCTAGAGTCTGTCATACAGAGTGAAGTAAGTCAGAAAGAAAAAGACAAATACCGTATGCTAACACATATATATGGAATTTAAGAAAAAAAGAAAATGTCGTGAAGAACCTAGGGGTAAGGCAGGAATAAAGACGCAGACCTCCTAGAGAACGGACTTGAGGTTATGGGGAGGGGGAAGGGTGAGCTGTGACGGGGTGAGAGAGAGTCATGGACATATACACACTAACAAACGTAGTAAGGTAGATAACTAGAGGGAAGCAGCCGCATGGCACAGGGATATTGGCTCGGTGCTTTGTGACAGCCTGGAGGGGTGGGATAGGGAGGGTGAGAGGGAGGGAGACGCAAGAGGGAAGAGATATGGGAACATATGTATATGTATAGCTGATTCACTTTGTTGTAGAGCAGAAACTAACACACCATTGTAAAGCAATTATACCCCAATAAAGATGTTAAAAAAATAATAATAATAAAATAAAATAAAATCAAAAAGAAAAAAAATTCTCTCTTGGGGGACAGGAATTCACCATGAGAACATTATTTTATGCATTTTTGTTATAGTACATGTAAATATCTAAGATTTTATGTTCATTAACTTGGTGTGACAGCTAATTTCTTTCTAATAAAATGTCATAGAGAAATTCTGGAAGACAGCACATAAAACTCAGTATGGCGACCCTGGGAAGTAGAACGAGGGTATTGGTAGGCAGGGAAGGTCAGTAGACTTCTATTTTTTATTTTATATTATTTTATTATGTTTGAAATTTTATCATGTGTTACTTTTGTAATTGAAACAACCAGTTAATAAAAATTTAAAAATAGAAAAAAAAATAAAATAAAATAAAATAAAATAAAAAGGTATATGAGAACTAAATAAAGAATATGACAAAACCCTACTAAGGGTCATAAAATTAAATTTGCCTAAATGGAGATACATATCATTTTGAAGAATAGGAAAATTCAATATTGTAAATATCACCATTATTCTTGTTATAAATTCAAATAAACCCTTATTTTTAAATTTGAAAAAAGTTTCTAAAATTTACCCTGTCAGAAAAACTACAATATTCTCTCTCTCTCTCTCTTTCTCTCTCTCTCTCTCTCTCTCTCTCTCTCTCTCTCACAGAAACACACACACACACACACACACACACACACAAATAACCTGGTAAATCTGGAGAGTGGTAAAACTATATTAATTTAAAATATTTTTAGTCTAAGAGTAGATGGATTGAGTAATGAAACAGAATAGAGTATTGCGAAAATTGACATGAGAAAATTCAATGATTTGGTAGCAACTAGATAGTCCTATTGAAAAATAAAATAAAATCATACTCTTACTCTATTCCTAACATCAAAAAAAGCCACATATATACAATATTGAACTATTAAAAATAAATTAGAGAAATACTAGCTCTTACAATACTAGGATGGGCATTTTTCTAAGTATGACATTAAAGTCAGAACACATTAACAAAAATATTGTGGATTTGAATATATTAAAATATTATAAACTTTGGTAATGTAAGAAACAACACAAGTAGATTGAAAAGAAAATTCAGACTGGAGAAAAGTATTTACAGTATTTTGACAAGAAGTTAGTATCTCAAACTACAAATACTACTTATAAATCCATAAAAATGAGATAAGCTTTCCAATAGAAAAAATGGCAAAAATACAAATAAATGATAGATAAAAGAAGAAATATAAATAATAACATGTGTGGCAAAGAACACCATGTATTGGTTACCAATCCCAGGGAAAGCCTACAACTATGGAAGACAGCAAAAATCATCACTATGCCATTTACCAGGAATAGAAGTCTAAACCCTTCTGTGCATTGCATCTTGGTGTTGGAGTCACCAAGGAAAACACAGTGCAGTCAACCACTGGATGGAAAACTTTACTTACATAGAAAAGAAGCAGAGCAAGATCAGCTTAATAGTGGGCATTGGTTGCCCATAGCCAGTGGATTTCTCTTGGCAACCAATGAAGAGAAATTAGCCTGCTGGCACTCCTCCCATGTTACAGCAGAAGAACACTGTTATTCACTGTTGCAGGCCCAGCATCCATTCTTATGTGATTGAATGGGTTTGAAAGACAGCATGCACTGGACTGCCTTTTCCAAAAGTAGGCATGTAAAAGGATGAACCTCATTAATAAAAAAGCAAATGCCAATAAAAAGTGAGATGCCACTTTTCACTATTCTTATTAGCAAGCAATTAAAATATTTGTAACACTGAGCATTGAATAGGGAATCAGGGATCCTTTTGCAGTCTTCTTACACACAGAAGGGGGAGAAGCAGTCTGCAATAAATTTTAAAATGTTAAATGTTTATATCCTTTATTTCAGCAATTCCACTTTGAAGAAACCAGTAAGGCATATCGTTAAATGAGAGAAACATTTCAGTAATGGAAATTCCTTTTATTTTTAAGTAAACTGAAACGAAAAATTAGAGCAAATGTGAAAATATTTCTCTCATAGACAACAGTCTTTCATAATTCATACATACTTAAAAAAATCAAAATCAAGTCTTATTCTAACATAGGCCTGAAAAATATTTCATTCTCATAGTACTTTACATATTTTAGGGAGGGAAATAGAAATGTTATGTTCCACCTCTGGGAATGTTGGGCTAGATGATATTCACCACCTCATCCATAAGTACATCTATGAAAGACCTTCTAAAAATACAATAAATATTTGACAAGTAAGGCAAGAACACTCAATGGGGTTACAATAGTCTGTTCAACAAATGGTGTTAGGAAAACTGGAAAATTCAGAAAAATGAAATTTGACCCCTATCTTATACCACTCACAATGGATTAAAGACTTAAAAATAAGACATGATGCCATAAAATTTCTAGAAAAAATAGGAAAGAAGCTCCTTGACATTGGTCTTGGTAATTATTTTTCAGATATGACACCAAAAGCACAATGAACAAAAACAAAAATCAACAAGTAGGGCTATATCAAACTAAAATGATTATGCACAGAAAAAAATGAAAAGGCAACAACAAAGTGAGAACAATTTTATAAACCTTATATTGGATAAGAGGTTAATATCTAAAGTATATAAAGAACACATACAATTCAAAAACAAAGACAGTCTAATTAAAAATAGACAGAGGAATTAAATAAACATTTTTTAAAAAATCAAATGGACAAGTTCATGAAAAGAGGCACAACATCACTATTCTACTGGAAAGTGCAAACCGAAAGCACAATGAGATATCACCTCACACGTGTTAGAATGGCTATCATCAAGAAGGCAATAGATAACAAGTGTTGGTAACGATGTGGAGGAAATGGGACTCTTGTACACTGTTGGTGGAAATACAAATTCGTTCAACCACTATGGAAAAAATTATAGAGTTTTCACAAAAAATTAAAAGCAGAACTACTGTATGATCCAGCAATCCTATTCCTGAGTACATAGCCAAAGGAAATGAATGCAGAACATTGAAGAAATATATGCATTCCCATGTTTATTGCAACATTATTCACAATAATCAAGATATGGAAACAACTAAGTGTCGATCAACAGATGAATGGATATAGAATATGTCAATATGTGATATATATGTATGTTTGTGTATATATATATATATATATATATACATATATTTATTTATATTCAGCCATGAGAAAGAAGGAAATCTTGCCATTTATGACAACAACATGGATGGATCTTGAGGGGATTATGTTAAGTGAGATATTTCAGACAGAGAAATACAAATACTGTATTATGTCACTTAAATTTGTAATCTGAAAAAGTCAAAGTTGTTAAAACAGAGAGTAGAATGGCAGTTACCAGGGGATAAGTGGCAGGGGAAACAAGGATATGTTGCTTAAGGGTAAAAACTAGCAACCAATAGATAAATAAGTGCTGGGGATCTAATGCATAGTGATTATAGACACAATACCATATTATAAACTTCGAAGTCACTTAGAGACTAGATCTTAATTATTCTCACAACACACTCACACACAAAATGATAATTATGTGATGTGAGAGAGGTGTTAGTTAAAGCTACAATGATAATCATATTGCAGTATATAAATGTATCAAATCAACATGTTGTACACCTTAAACTTATACAATGTTACATATCAATTATATCTCAATAAAATTTTAAAATAATTTTTATTTTTAAATAATTTTATTTTTGGCTGCACCCCACAGCATGTGGGATATTAGTTCCCCAACCAGGGATTGAACCCATGCCCCCTGCAGTGAGAGCATAGAGTCTTAACCACTGGACAGCCAGGGAAGTCCCAATAATTTTTAATTTAAAAATAAAAATGCAGTAAATATTCCTAAAACCATGACTGTACTACTAAAATAGTGAGGAATTTCCTAGCCAGGAGCTAGGATAAAAGTGAAGATTTTATAAACTATCCTCCACCACACACTAGGACTCACTGTAAGAACACAGAAGGAGAATAAACTGAAAATAACCTAAACTTCCATTGACTTTCAGCCTAGATTCACATTACTGGTTCCAGGGAACCTTAGGTATCAAATTTGGATATGGTAGACCCAGACTGGTAACATGTCTATGTGTTAGGCAGACACAAATGTTTATCTCTTCTGAAAGTGAAAACATGGGTAATTATTAGTGAAATCCATTTCACCTGCCTTCAATAATCTAGGTTGTCTTAAAACTTTCATGTCCTCCAGGTAGCATGTAGCCTAAACAATAAGATGTTTGCCTGAGTTGTTTTCCCGGATATTGGAGTCATCTGTATCTATTTCAAGCTAAGTTGGTTAAGACTAGATAGGACCACCAACTCTCCAACTGGGTACACGCAAGTGTCTGCTTGGTAACTTTTTGATGTCAAAGGACCAAAAACTCCACCCTCAGACTGTGCTAAGTGCTTCCATTTTTGAATGTGCAGAGGACTCTAGCTTAATTATGCCTACACAGAACAACAATTAATGCACCTTTTCCCAATCACTTTTCCCCATGCTCTCCATGGCTCAGACTGCCTTGCTTCTTTATTCATTATTCTTTATTCCATAAATAACCCAAGCCCCTTGCCTTCAGGGAGGTGGATTTAAGACTCATTCTCCTGTCTCCTCACCTGGCTGTCTTGTGAATAAGGCCTCTCTTTGCTGCAAGCCTCAGTATCTCAGCATTTTGACTTGCTGTGCATAGGGCAAAACAAACTGGGTTCAGTACCAAAAGAAAACACCAACTTTAATAGTTCCAAATTATTTCTATAAATAATTTTTCAAATATTTCACACTCAAGTCAAAGATAGCGAGGAAAAGAAAATCACATGAGTAAGAACAAATAGAAACACAAAACAACAAAAGTATACACACAAAGACTGCAGATGTTGAAAATCTCAATCATAGACTATTTTTGAAATAACCTATACATACAAGATTCAAATACATGTAATTCATTCTTGAGAAATTCAGCACAAATCTGAAAAATACAAGAAGTGACATGACAGGCTTGAAAAGGAAACAAAATAGAAATTTGAAATATTGAAAATATAGTAATTCAATTAATACTAGTGTACACTAGACCTAGGAGATGAGACAATTAGTGTACTGAAGGTTAGGGCATCTAGATATAATATATAAACAATAAGATATAAAATAGAGATAAGAAGGTAAGAGATGTAGAAGATATAGCAAAAAATATTATATTTAATTATATTCTTTTTAAAACAAGAAAGAAAATAAGAGAGGGATAATATCCAAAATATATAATGACTGCATGATTCAGAATTGCTGAAGAACAGTAATTTATAAATTCACTAAGCCCAATGCATTCCTAGCAAGATAAATAAGAAAAAAACCTCTCCTAGACATGTTAAAATAAAACTTCAAAAAAACAAAAAGGCAAAGTAAATCTCAGAACAAAATATGTAAAACCTTTACCTACCACTTAGATTGAAAGATGACTTCTTAACAATAAAAATGAATCCAGGGGAGAGTGGAGACATCTGCTTCTGACCAGAGATTGTAGCAGGGTCCAGAATTACTCTTCCACTGTAAACAGTTAGAAAACAAGAAAACATATAAGAAACAACTATTTTTAGGCATTTGATGATAGGCAATACAGAACTGTGATTCCTGAGTGGAGTGAAAAAAATTATGGTAGGTGGGCCCTAACATCACCCATGACTTTTGCCTTCAGGAAATTTCTGGACTGCAGCACAGTAGGAATTATACAACCAGATCCCAGAATTCTTCCTGTGTTGAGGATACAAAAAACAGAGAACAAAGATGCTAAAGCAGCACAATTTTGTGGCAAGAGTTCCAGAAAGTAGGGTCTAGGCAGACAAAGTTCTGGAAATCTCCATAGAGCCCCCGGGAGTATTTGCCTGAATACTAATCTGTACATGCATTGGGTGAAATCTTATGGGAATGACAAAGAACAAATTCTAAGTTCAGAACAATTTCCAGGGATCTAGAAAATTCATAAAGTTTACATAAGAGAAAGAATCATTTGTGTTCCCTCTAGGGAGACTGGGGCACCTTAATGAATACTTAGGGCTTTCGGTAGAGTTAGAGGAATGGCCAAGTCTTTGAAGTGGTGTTAAATTATCCCTAGAATACAGATTTCTCTAGACCTACCACAAAAGGACTTAAAAGTGAGTCTCAAAATAACTTCCTGCAGAAAACACCAATACTCCTTAAAAATTAAAAAGATAACTCAGCATTCAATGCAAAATTCACAATATCTTGCGTGCCACTCTCAATAAAAGTCCTAAATGTGTAAAGAAGCAACATTATGTGATGTAAAACAATGAGACAATTATTCAATAGAGAAAAACATGGCAGAGATGACAGAGATGATGTCATTAGTATATAATATATTAAAACAGCTATTATAAAAATGTGCCATAAGCTTAAGGACATAAAGAAAAACATGCACATAAAGAGCAAAGAAACAAAAGATATTAAAGAACTAAATAGAACTCTTATGAATCTATAATAATAAAATAATGTAAAAAAGGAATGACCACATAAAAATATGCTCTACACAACATACGCTCACACATCTGATATCATCAGCCTCAACATCCAAACCAAATTTTGGATGAGGGTTCATTCTGCTCTTTAGAATGTCCAAACATATATACATATCATTTTTTGTTTCTGTAGTTGTATATTGCTTGGGGTTTCTTATCTTGAGTTTATGCTTTTTAAACATTAGCTATAGCTGATGTAATAATGGCTAAATAAATAATTTTTCTATATATTTTTTCCATGTAGGTGCAAGTGTATCTATAAAACTCTGAAAGGTGGAATTAGTTGAAAATGATTAAGAATATATTTGTTGTCTTCATATACTAATAAAAACCTCCCTTGGTATAAAATGGAGTAGAATTTATTTTTCTCCCTGGAGAACTCTGTAAATAGTATTCCACTATATGGCATGAATGTTGCTGACTTCTCTTGCTTATAAGCTCTCTCTCTCTCTCTCTCTCTCTCTCTCTATATATATATATATATATATATATATATATATATATATATATTTAATTTAGATACTCATGAGTCATTTTTTTGCTCTTTAAATCACAGTAAATTCACCAGGAAATATCTTGGTGTTTATCATTCTATATTGATTATTCCTGCAACTTGGTATACTCTTGCATAGTAAATTCATTTTCTCTATCATTTCAGAAAAAGTTGTTTTAGCCTGGGATCCTTACAAAACAGATCCTCAGACAAAGCTGAAGTCCTAACACGTTATTAGTGGAGGAACTGTACAATCCTATGGAGGTGACATTGAGGGGGAATAAAAGTGATAGAGAAGGAAAGAGGGAAAAGACAAAGTAATTTATTACTAAGCTGGCCATAGCTTTACAAGACAACACAGGTGGTTGTTCAGACATACAGGTCATATCAGGTGAAGCTCAATCTGACTCCAAAACAGGTGGGGTGAACCAAGCTCAAAAGCTTGGTTTTGGGCACAAAAGCTCTTACAATCCTCACTATGGAAGGTGTTATTATGATTGTGCTGAAACCGAACTATCACCCAAGGGGAAGTTGAGACAGCCGAAGGTGTTAGAAGATGAATAATGGCCATAGTGGATGGGCTCAGGAGGCAAGTGGGACTGGGTGAATTTGGGGAAGTTCATAAATTGTGTCTGATACAAGTGTTTTCTTTACCTTATAAATCTTTTAATATATTTTTGCTTTCCTGTTCTTAACAAATTAAATATATTTTAAAATTTCCGTAAACATCAATGTCTATTTAGAAACATTTCCTCTATACCACTGATTACATTTTATAATACTTCTCTGTTTAACCACTAGTGATTCTAAATTTAAATAATTTATAGTATTGTTTCACCTCAAACTTTTTCTCATAATTATGCAATTTAGCTTTTTATTTCCTTCTGTCATCTTATCTCATTTTGATCTACTGTTTCATAGAGTTAAAAATACAATTTATTTCTCCTGTTATCACAAATATATATCCTGATAAATCATGTTCATTTGTTTTTAGATGCATTCTCTTACACAAAATATTATTAAAATTTCTTAAGAGTTTCCCTCTCTCCATTCTCTCTCTCCCCCTTCCCCTCTATTTCAATTTTTATTTATCTATCCATAGTTATTTCTCATTTTTATTAAGAAATGTATAATACAAGTATATCTCAGAAATATTGTGGATTCAGATACACATCATGGAAATAAAGCGTATATCACAATAAAGCTAGTCACACAATTCTTTTTTGTTTCCCAGTGCATGTAAAACTTATGTTTATACTATAGTGTAGTCTGTCAGTTGTGCAATAGCATTATGTCTAAAAAAGGTACATATATTTAATTAAAAAGTACTTTATTGCTAAAAATTGCTAACCATCATCTGAATCTTCAGTGAGTTGTAATCTTTCTGCAATAGTAATGTCAAAAATCACTGATCAATGTAACAAATATAATGATAATGAAAAAGTTTGAAATGTTGCAAGAATTACCAAAATGTGACACAAAGTGAGCAAGTGCTATTGGAAAAATGGCAGCAATAGAGTTACTTGACTAAGGTTTGCCACAAACCTTCAATTTGTAAAAAAATCTTAATATCTGTGAAGCAAATAAAATGGTCTATAAGGTGTATATGTGTATTTTATTTTATTTTTTGAGAGGACACATCGTGCTTTATTCAATGTTGAAGGAGGTAATAAATTCCATGACTCTCCTAATTCTTTTTTGGTAACCACAAACAATTTGATACTTTACTACAAAAACCAGAGCTTTTTATGCCATTTAAGTGTCCTCATTTTTTTTTTGAAGTATAGTTAACTTACAATATTATATTAGTTTCAAATGTACAACATGATACAATATTTTTAAATATTACAAAATGGTCACCATTATGAATCTAATTACCATCTGTCACCATACAAAATTATTACAATATTATTGATTATATTCCCTATGCTGTTCATTACATTCTCATAATATTTATTTTATAATTGAAATTTTGTATCTCCTAATCCTCTTCCCTATTTTACCCATTCCTTTAACCGCTTCCCCTGTGGCAATCATTAGTTTGTTCTCTGTATCTATGAGTCTGCTTCTTTTTTATATTTGTTCTATTATTTTCTTTTTATATTCCACAAGTAAGTAAAATCATATGGTGTTTGTCTTACTCTGACTTAGTTTACTTAGCATAGTACCCTCTAGGCCCATCCATGTTGTCACAAATGGCAAGATTTTATTCTCTTTTATGTCTAAGTAATATTCCATTGTCTGTGTGTGTGTATGTGTATAATATATATATATATATATGTGTGTGTGTGTGTGTGTGTGTGTGTGTGTGTGTATCAGTTTTTCTTCAGTCATTCATCTGTCAATGGACACTTAGGTTGTTTCCATATCTTGTCTATTATAAATACTGCTGCAATGAACATTGGAGTGCATATATCTTTTCAAATTAATGTTTTCATTTTCTGTGAACAAATACCCAGAAGTGGAATTTCTGAATTGTATGGTAGGAATATCTAAGACCTAAATGAGGAAAACTCAAACTAATTTGTAGTTTGAAGATATGAAAACATTTTAGACATTTACACAATGTTAAATATATAAAAGTATACTATATTAAATAAATGAGGATTCATTGAAACACTGTAACAAGTGATAAAAATACAGTATCCACAAACTTAAGCAAAAAACGGGAAACATACTAGTTTGTATCCAATAGATGTATCCAAACTACATGACAGAGAATAATGAAATGATAGGAAATAGGAGCTCAAAGGCAGTCAGGACTTTGTTTCTCTGTCCTTTCTCTCTTCCTGTTAGTAGGAATAAGGCTGCCACAGGCACCAGATTCATAGCCCTACTATTCCAGAAACAGAGAGGAAAGAGATTTTCTCCATCAATTTCTGTTTGTAAAATGAGTGGGAATGTGTTTGATAGAACCACCTTGATAGCTACTTCCTTAACTACCACTACAGACAGGGAATTTGAGTCAACTAGGTTGTGGAAGGAGAGAGAAAAAGTCACCAAAGAAAGAGGCAAAACATACATGGCTACCAGGAGAATTGTTGTAAGATGGGTAACTACCTCCATTTCTGATTGGGTTGCATATTGTGAATGTGTTAATACTTTAAAATCTATGGGCAAGTCCAGTGCATTTTTTTTCTTGCGGTACACGGGCCTCTCACTGTTGTGGCCTCTCCCGTTGCGGAGCACAGGCGCTCCAGACGCGCAGGCTCAGCGGCCATGGCTCACGGGCCCAGCCACTCCGCAACACGTGGGATCCTCCCGGACCGGGGCACAAACCCGCATCCCCTGCATCAGCAGGTGGACTCCCTCCCAACCACTGCGCCACCAGGGAAGCCTCCATTGCAATTTTAAATAGAATTTTGTGGTATGTGTATTAGTAAGGAGGGAATTTTAAAAAATGATTCTATAGAGTATTTGGCAGAATAGCTATGCACTATAACCTTTTGTATCATAAGATCAAATCATTATTTTATAGAGTCTAGGACATTTAAGAAACTAATATATGACAATGGCATTGGCTAGATTTAGTAATAAAATATAGACTATTTTATACATTATGGTGGCATACATGATTTTCCTTGTAGAAATGAATAAAAATGAAACCCCCATCTTACAGAGGAAATAAAAATAAATTCCAGCTGTATTAAATATTATAGCTTAATTTTTTTATTCTTACAAGAAAATCTAAAGACCTACATGTAAAATTCAAATGTTGTGAATACTTTGTTAACCAATGTAAGAATCTATGAGATATAAAATTAAAGCAATACATGCTTGAATATACATTTGTTAAAAACAGTATAGTATTTTCTTCTGAGGTAGCTTTACTCCTTAGGCCTCTTTTTATTTTGGTCTGTGAGGTCTTATTCACCTGGGGGTACTGGCTTCTCAGGTTATATGAATTTTTCAGAGCCGAAAGACAAACTTGGAGAGGAGTGCTGAACAAGTTCAGTGTGAAGAGCTCAGGCTCCATAAAACCATAGTTAATCACTGCACCAAGCAACACTTCTGGTCTGGTTTTCAACTTTAGATCCTCAGGAGAAGACTATAATCCACCATTCCTGAAGGATGGGAAAGGGAGGGATGGAGGCTGATAAGTATATACAATAGTTTCCCCTTATCTTTGGTATCCTGTTTCATGGTTTCAGTTACCCATGACCAACCAGAATTTGAAAATATTAAATGTAAAATTCCAGAAATAAGCAATTCATAAATTTTAAATTGCACACCATTCTGAGTAGCTCAATGAGATCTCACACCATCCTTCTCCATCCATCCCTGGGGCACAAGTCATTCCTTTGTCCAGTGTATCCCACCTGTTAATCACTTAGCTATCTCAGTTAGATTGACTGTTGAGGTATTGCAGTGCTTGTGTTCAAGTAACTCAATTATTTTACTTACTAATAGCCCCAAAGCACAAAAGTAGTGATGACGGCAATTCAGATATGTCAAAGAGAAGTCATAAAGTGCTTCCTTAAAGTGAGAAGGTGAAAGTTCTTGACATAGTAAGGAAACAAAGGAAAATTATATGTCAAGGTTGCTAATATCTATGATAACAATGAATCTTCTTTTTTTAATATTAATTTTTATTGGAGTATGGTTGCTTTACAATATTGTGTTAAGGAATGAAACTTTTATTTGTAAAATTCTGAATAACAAAGAAGAAATTTGTGCTAGATTTGCTGTCACACCTCAAAGTGCAAAAGTTATGAACATAGTGTTCTATAAGTGCTTAGTTAAGAGAGAAAGGCATTGGGCTTCCCTGGTGGCGCAGTGGTTGAGAGTTCTGCCTGCCAATGCAGGGGACAGGGGTTCAAGCCCTGGTCTGGGAGGATCCCACATGCCGCGGAGCAGCTGGGCCCGTGGGCCACGACTACTGAGCCTGCGCGTCTGGAGCCTGTGCTCCGCAACAAGAGAGGCCGCGATAGTGAGAGGCCCACGCACCGCTATGAAGAGTGGCCCCCACCTGCCGCAACTAGAGAAAGCCCTCACACAGAAACGAAGACCCAACACAGTCATAAATAAATAAATAAAATTAAAAAAAAAAGAGAGAAAGGCATTAAATTTGTACAATAAGATATTTTGAGAGAGAGAGCACATTCACCTAACTCATTACAGCATATTGTTATATCTTCTATTTTATATTAGTTATAGTGATTAATATATTACTGTGCCTAATTTATAAATTAAAATATGTATCATAATTATGTCCTAGGAATAAACTTAAGCAAGAAGGTAGAAGACCTGTACTCTGAAAACTATAAAACATTGATGATAGAAATTAAAGATGATATAAAGAAATGGAAAGAAATCACATGCTCTTGGATTGGAAGAATTAATACCTTTAAAATGGACATATGGGCAAAAGCAATCTATAGATGTAATGCAATCCTTATCAAAACACTCATGGAATTTTTCACAGACTAGGAAAAATAACCCTAAAATTCATAAGGAACCACACAAAAATCCCAAATTGCCAAAGCAATCTTGAAAAAAAAAGAAAACTAGAGGTATCACCCTCCCAGACCTCAAACTATACCACAAAGCTGCATAATCAATTAATCTGTGACAAAGAAGGCAAGAATATACATTTGGAGAAAAGACTGTCTCTTCAATAAGTAGTTCTGGAAAAACCGGACAGCTACATGTAAAACAATGAGATTAGAACAGCTTTTCACACCATATACAGAAATAAATTCAAAATGGATTATAGACCTAAATGTAAAACATGAAACCCTAAAACTTCTAGAAAAGAACATAGGTGGAACACTCTTTCACATAAGTTGCAGCAATAGTGTTTGGATCTGTCTCTTAAGGCAAAATAAATAAAAGCAAAAATAAACAAATGGGACCTAATTAAACTTAAAAGCTTTTGCACAGCAAAGGAAACCATCAATAAAATGAAACAACCTAGAGAATGAAAGAAAATATTTGCAAATGATATGACCCATAAGGGGTTAATAACCAAAATACATAAACAACTCATACAACTTAATATCAAAAAGCTAACAACCTGATTTAAAAATGAGCAGAAGACCTGAATAGACATTTTTCCAAAGAAGACATACAGATGGCCAACAGGCATATGATGCTCAACATTGCTAATTATTAGAGAAATGCAAATCAAAACGACAATAAATTATCACCTCACACTGGTCAGAATGGCTATCATCAAAAAGTCCACCTGGGCTTCCCTGGTGGCGCAGTGGTTGAGAGTCCACCTGCCAATGCAGGGGACATGGGTTCGTGCCCCAGTCTGGAAATATCCCACATGCCATGGAGCAGCTAGGCCCGTGAGCCATGGCCACTGAGCCTGCATGTCCGGAGCCTGTGCTCCACAATGGGAGAGGCCACAACAGTGAGAGACCCGTGTACAGCAAAAAAAAAAAAAAAAAAAAGTCTACCAATAACAAACTATGGAAAGGATATGGAGAAAAGGAAACACTCCTACACATTATTGGGAATGTAAATTGGTGCAACCACTATGGAAAACAGTATGGCGTGTCCTTAATAAACTAAAAATAGAACTACATATGATCCAGCAATTCAATTCTGGGTATATATTTAGAAAAAAACCAAAATCACTAATTTGAAAAGATATATGCACCCCAATGTTCATTGCAGCATTATTTACAAGAGCCAAGTTATGAAAGCAATTCAAGTGTCTGTCAAAAGAAGAATGAATAAAGATGTGATATGTGTATATGTATATATATAATGGAATATTACTCAGCCATAAAAAGTATAATACTGTTATTTGTAGCAAGTGGGTGGACATAGAGAATATTATGCTTAGTGAAATAAGTGGGACAGAGAAAGACAAATACTGTATGGTCACTTATATGTGGAATCTAAAAATTAAATAGATGAATATATATAGCAAAACAGAAACACACTCACAGATATGGAAAACAGTAATTCTTTTAAAGTGGTAAGAAAACTTTTAAAGACTCAATGAAACAGCAAGGGAAATGTATAAATAGACCCTTCATAGATGATCAAATTAAAATGATAAACCACCATATGAAAATATGCTAAAATTTACTAAATGTTAATGAACTACAAATTAAACTGACAGTGAGATATCATATTACCCCCTTCCAATATAAAATAGTAGCAGAATTTATCTTTGGCAGAGCTGTAGGATGTTTTGTATTTTAATATCTCACTGAGAAACTGACCAGTTAAGTATCAATTTATAAGTGTATATATATACAAAAATATTTATTGCAGCTTTATTTTTAAGGACCAAAAACTGAAAATAAAGTGACTATTATTCCAAGATAACAGTGTGTAAAATGAAATTAATATAAGTTCAGATAAATAGTAACAAATTTTTCTGATTATGTTTTATGTTTTTCATTAACTATAATATATTTAATTCTTAAATCTGTCTGGAATCTGCTATGTTTGTTATTAGTTGATATTTTTTCTCCAGTACTGATTCATGAAATCAACTTGATTGCATATACTAAATTCTTAGCTCTAACATCTGATAGGAAATGCCTCCAGATCTTTTACTAATGTGGACTTTCTAAACATAAAAAAGTGGAAGAAATAATAAAGAACATTTTGAATTTTAATAATTAAAAATATATAAGTTCTACAAGTCAGAAATCACTATGAACTAAAAGCCAAAGGAAAAAAAATAATAAATTGAACATCAACATATTTTAATATTATATATCTTTATTGGTCATATATATAATAAATTTGCTGTTCACTTACAAATTTGTTTACTCAAACTATTTATTAAACAATCCCTATGTGTCAGTCATTGTTCTAAAATTTGAGAATACAGTAGTGAACAAAGATAAAAGACTCCTTTCTCAAAATATAGTGATGGGGCCCAGTAAATAAATGAATATATATAATATATACATCAGAACTTGATAAATATTATAAAAATAAAACATAGAAATGTAATAAGGAGTGATGTGAGATAATTATGGTGGGGAGAAGAAGAGATTGCCATGTTAAGTATAATGGTCAGAGAAGGCCATACTGTATAGGTGACATTTTGAGCAAATTTCTGAAGGAAGAGAACTTTTTATGTCCTATGCCTATTTTCCTATTGGTATAACCCTAATTTATCAAGACTCAGTATATTAAAGGTCTATTAGGAATATTTACTATTATTATGCATGCAATTATAATTATAATTTTATATCATTATTTACAGTGAAATGTCAATTGGTTATTAAAATACTTTATTGAATATTTCATCATATGGAAGATGTTCAAAGTATAAGTTGTTAAGAAAAATTATTCCCAAATTGGAAATAAGTAAATAAAAGTGAGAAGCATGTCCTTTCAATTTTGATCAGGGAAACAGGCCCACCCAAAGATTTACAGAATGAATTCTGTTCACCTGTTTACTATTTATTAAAGGTACCACACTTATTGAAGTTGCAGACTTGTACAGATGCAAATAAATTCTCTCTGTGAGGAAAAGATAACTCCAAATGGTAGGGTTTATTTTCCTGTAGAACTTCAAACAGTATTATATCATATCCTGACATTCTTAATGCCATAACATTTCTCTATAAAACTGCCTAAAAATACCTGGTTCCTCAAATACTCTTTGAACCAGTTTTAACATCTTACAAGTTCCCTCATTAATTAATGAATTGAAAAAATTTTTTTGACATATTTTCAATTTATATTTTCATGAGAGCCATGATTTTACATTTTGAAAAACTATAAGACAATATAAAAATTTTTAAGTCACTTTCACTTCTCAGTCACATAACAGATTACTAAGTGATTTTTTTGAGACTTTATGGATTTCAATCTCACACAGTATACAGTGCTTTGTCCACTACAATTTTTCCAGGAGTTCATGCTAAGGTAAATTGCCAGCTTGACATATGAGTCTTTCTTTCAGATATTTATATTTTATTATATTTAAAATAATTGTACTTCTATTTAATTTTATGAACAGTATCTCAGTATATGCACAGATGAATTCCATTAATTGGTGAGAAGTTACTATTTATATAAAGCACATTCCTGTATTTAGACTTATCTGATTATCACAAAAATGCCATGAAATAGGTTGTGTGTATAATATTGTCTTTATTTTATAAATTTTATAAATTTATAACTTGAAAAATGAGGTGATTAATGATTTGGCTAATGTAACACACCTAGAAAGTCATAGGACTTGACATTTCATGCCCAGAAATAGGAATTACTGACCCTAAATTGAATGTTATTTCCAATAATGCTAGAAAACATGATTGTATTATTCGTCCAAATGCCAATGAAAGAATTGTACAACTAACATAACTAGTTAAATAGTTTATTAAATTTCTATTGAGACCATTAAATAAACTTGCCAGGGTGCTTATCCAGATAATGTTTTTTTTTTTTTCCCTTTGCATTGTCTGACAAAAATGAAGAGATTTCCTTCCTCTATTCCCTGCAGACTTTCAATTGAGAAACGACTTTTGCCTGGAAGACAAGTTGCCTGGGAAGGTAATCTTCTGAAGCCAAAAACTTTGCTGAAGGCACTGAAGGAGTGAGGCTTCAGCCTTATTTTTTATTAAATAACTTTTTATTATAAATGCAGTGTTACTAGTCCTCTGTACCTAAAAACTCCCTAAGCTGATATTGGATATCTGAATTTGCCAATGGTCTGTGTTCTTCAGACAAGAACATCATGTATTTGTAATGACATTATTATAGATAAAGTCATTTAAGGTAGGTAATTATTATAAGTATTATTGCTTCACATTTAACTTCTTATGTAAAGATACAATAATTTCAACTAAAAAATAACAATTCTTCACACAGAAAAAAAAGCTTCACTTATTTTATATCCATTAAAAGGTCAGAAATCTCACAGATAAAACTTCTGAAATTATAGAATATTTTACAAAAATTCGTTGGCATTGTCTTAATTAATGATTCTTAAAGCTTATGAGTCATCTTATGACACAATCTCAGTAGAATTAATAATTCATTTTAAAAAAGGAAAAAATACAACTCAAATTTATTTTATCTGATTGGTTAAGCAGATTAAATTATAATTTTTATTCCCATTTTCATAATACATGATTTAAATTATCATAAATTAATGCATTAAATTACAGAAAATAATGCTGCTAATTATTATTTTATTGCTTCAAGTGTTTGGCAAGTTTGACCATCACCTAATGATATCAAGGTCATTAAATCTGTCATGCTTTTGATAGACAAGAAGAGCAACTCCAATTTTAAACTTAGATACAGAAAGTTCATTAGCCCTTCATTCAGATGATCTAGGAGGAGCAAAACTCTGAAAAAAAATGCAAATTCAAGACTTAAAAGTGATTGTTATGCCTCATATCAAACTTTCTTCTCAGCAAGTGAATTGGTGACTGGTCATAATGACCTTTTTAATATGACAACTTGAAAGAGTTCATACCTTATCAATCAACTTCATAGTTGGTTCCCAAGTGTCTGACCAACAGAGATTTTGAGAAAACTGAGGCATCTTCTTCAGGTGCAAAGAATATTAGTCTGGCTTGTGAATTAATGACTTGCAATCAATTCTAAAAAATACATCTTACATTTAATTAACCATTTCAGGAAGAATAGAATGTTACATGTCTTTGCATACAGAGCCTTCCACTTACAGACTTTGGTCTAAAGCAAGTATGTGTTGAAGGAAAGGGAAATGTTTTTATCTAAATTCCATCCCTCAGTTTCATCATTTGTGTAATGAAGATAATAACACTAATTAACATGTGTAAAATATGTAAAACTGTGCCTAGTACAGAATAAGCATTCAGTAAATGCAAGTCTATTATTATACATTGCAATCCAGAATAACAAAGCAGTTGTAGGGTATCCCAAAACTTGTATGACTAAACCAGAAAAACATATCCTATTGTTATATTCAACTAATTGAGTACCAAAATATTCAATACTGGCTACAATTTAAATCAGTTATGGGAAATATATAGCATGTTTGCCACGATTTGTCACCTTCCCAACTACCCACCCCAAATACCTGGATGCTCATAGATTCTTTTCTATTCAGCAAAGATAGGATTTCCAGTTATTCTCTGAACCTAGTGTACCACTGCTATCTATTTAGATGTGGCACACAAAGTGAAATCTATTTGCCATCTCTGGCTTACCCGATTGCATGGTAAGTATGGAAAATGAAACACAAAAGGGAAGGTAAATGGCTAGCTAGCAAATACTAATGATCCATTAATAATGGATATTATTAATTCATTAATAATAAATACACTATGACTCCCATACATATACTAATATAAATATTTTAAAGCTTATGGGGAGAAGAAAGCTTAAGATTGAACAAGAGGAGAAAAAAGAGAAGATAAAAGAGAAAAAAAATAACAAATAAGTTACTGAGGGGTGTCAAACAGTAGCCACGAAAAATCTCCTGGAACAGAATATGTCATTCCCTTGTGATGTTCTAAGGATTGTTCTAATTGGATTGAGATGAAGTGTCTAGAAGTAAATATTTCAAAGGAATTCACATTTTATTACCTAGCAAAAATATTCTATTTTCTTATGATATTTTTGTCTTATCATTGGAATGAGTATATGTCTCTTTTATGTTGGTTTATTTTTGTTTTATAATTCATGTCAGTATTCTGAGTTCTAGTTCATCACTGCAGGCTAAAACATGAATCAAAATGATCTTTGACATAATTGGCTTAACATTCAATGCAATGTGCAGGAATATTGTATTCAATGACCTTTTTATTATCTTAAAATTTATACATTATAAAATATAAAATATTTAAATTTTGTCCCTACCAAATTATGCAAATATTTTATGTATTAATTCACCTATTAGCAATTTTTTAGCTTCTCTTGTCTCCTGCATGTTTCACAGACATTATTCTAAAGTTTTATAAAATAGAGAATGAAAAGTATAGAAAATATTAGAGGATTAATCATGGCATATTGAGGAAAACATCTATTTCATATTTTTGAGTCAGAGAATTATAGTGATTTTGAGTAGTAGAGGCTTTAACCTTTATTATGTGGTTTATATTTCCAGTGGCAACATGATTTTTTTAAGAGAACCATAGTGTTTTGTTTTTTTTTATTTTAGAAAAGACTGATTATACTTTGTTTTAAATATAAACTAAATAATGTTAGAACTAAAAGTCAGCTCAGAAATCATCTGATGCAACTCCCTCATTTTATAGAAAGTTATAGACATTTTCTAATATAATAAAGACAAGTTCCTGTGGAAAATACAAAGTGATGTGTTGGAAAGAGCATGGGCATTAAAGTTAAACAGACCTGGGTAATAATCTAAGCTCTGGCACTTAAAAACTCAATGATTTGGTCAAGTTATTAACTTCTTTTAACAATGTAACTATGAACTAGGCATAAAAATGTCCATTTAAAGAGTGGTTGTGAGATTTATATGACATTTTGTGAAAAGCACCTTATAAATAAATGGAAAAATAAATCTTCCTTCTTGTTCTTTTGAAATTAGATTTTGGAAGGAAATAGAATCTAGGACATACCACTCATGACAATGAGAAAATTTTAATTTATTTTCACCATGGTTGTGAGGAATACAGTTCTTTCATGTTTGTTTGGCATTAAAATGAAATGGCCATCCCTGCCTAAGTACAATTTTCATGAAATTAAACAAATTTTTATTAAATATATACTGTGAACCTAACACTCTGTGGGGCAACTGTGGAAAGGAAGAAATAAATAATAGCATTCAAGAAACCTATAAACTGCATAAGATTATGAATATAAAAATCTTGACTCCCAAGCTAGAGTTTATGCAATATATATTTTTAATTTAGTTCAATATGCAATAAAATTAAAAACTTGTTTCTAATGTCTATGTCATATATATACATGTGTATATGTATACTTAAATAAAACTTGTGTGCATATTATATATTTGCATATATACATCCATATTATATAATTTCTTCTTTGCATATGTATCCAAACCTATTTAAATGTATACATTTTTAGTATCATTTTATTAAGCTTCCTAAATCTTTTTTCATAGTGATTTTAGTGTATGACTAGTTCAATGTGCTTTTAAATAATAAAGTTTAGATTATCAGTCCCTTGGCATACTATTGTCTGTCCGTGGCTCTCTTTTCACAGTTCAGACAACCTTTTCAAAAGCATTTGCATGTTAGAAAGTGTGCGAGTATATTGTCGTTGGAACATTTTTGATTGTGTGCTCAATAATTTGTAGGCCTACAGTAAGTCCCCTATGTGCGAACCCTCAAGTTGCAAACTTTCAAAGATGCAAACATGCCCTTGTATGCCAGCTGACTGTACTGTAAGATTAAAAATGTTTTCTTGGGCTTCCCTGGTGGTGCAGTGGTTGAGAGTCTGCCTGCCGATGCAGGGGACATGGGTTCGTGCCCCGGTCTGGGAGGATCCCACATGCTGAGGAGCAGCTGGGCCCGTGAGCCATGGTTGCTGAGCCTGCATGTCTGGAGCCTATACTCCACAATGGGAGAGGCCACAACAGTGAGAGGCCTGTGTACCGCAAAAAAAAAAAATATATATATATATATTTTTGTTTTTTTATGTATAATTTGTGTTAAGTATTATAAACCTATTACAGTTCAGTACTATATAGCTGATTGTGTTAGTTGCGTACCAAGGCTAACTTTGTTGGACTCATGAACAAATTGGACTTACAAATGCGCTTTCCAAATGGAACTCGTTCATATGTAGGGGATTTACTGTAATTTAATATCACATATATTATATGAGAATTTTAACTCGAATTATGACCTTTGTCAAATCACTCAAACATCAATTACTTATTACAAAAAGTTAGTTAGAGGGTCAGAATAGATTGGCAAAACCACAAGCAGTCAAAGAAAAAAACAGAGAAATAAGACTTTATCAAAATAAAAACCTCTTTTACTGCAAATGACTCCATCAATAAAGTGAAAGGACAACCCACAGAATAGGAGAAGGACAACCCACAGAACAGGAGAAAATATTTACTATATATATATATATATATATATTTATTTTATAAGGGTCTAGTTTAAAAAATATATACCAAGCTCTTATAACTCAACAATAAAAAGACAAATAACCCAGTTAAAAATGAGCAAAGTATTTAAATAAATATATCTCCAAATAAGATTTAAAGTGGCCAGTAACACCCTCATCCCCCCAAATGGTCAACATTATTAGTCTTTAGAAAAATGTAAATCAAAAACACAATGCAATACCACTTCACAGCCACAAGGACTGTTGTAATTAAAAATACAGAAAATAACAAGTGTTGGCAAGGATGTGGATAAATTGGAATGCTCGTACATTGATGATGGGAATGTCAAATTTTGTACCTGCTTTGGAAAACAGTTTGGGAATTTCTTAAAATGTTAATCCTAGAGTTACGATATGGCCCAGCAATTCTACTCCTATGTATGTACCCAAGAGAGTTAAAACATATTCCCACACAAAAACTTATACATGAATGTTTATAGGAGCATTATTTATAATATTCAAAAAGTGGAAACAATCCAAACGTCCATTAACTAATGAATGGACAAACTATTAATGGAAACAGAGTTTCTTCTTGCGGTGACAAAAATATTCTGTAATTAGATAGTGATGATGGCTTTACAACTTTGTGAATATACCAATATCCATTAAATTGTACACCTTAAAAGAGTAACCTATATGGTCTAATAATTATATCTAAGTTAATAAAAAAATATGCTGGTGGTTTTCAAAATCTCTTTTAGCAACGAAACCTGCCCATTTTTAATAACATCTTATACAAGCATCCAATATATGCATGAACAAACAAAAGTTAAGCTGTTTCTTTGAAGTAGAAAATGGAGGATTCAAAGCTATCTCATTTGGCTTCCCTCTAATCCTCTAGGGCATTCTTAAACAATTACATAAAATCTTGGAGTCCACAGAGTTTGAAAATTATTGGGCTAAATGTATTTTGAAGTTTCTTTCATCTCTCAAAATCTGTTTATATAAATATAATCTAGTTGGATAATTTTAAATTAGTTGACAGATCACTTCAAATCCAAAGTTTAATTCAACTGTTCAGCAACTGGCTAATATAGTCAAAATTTCTAATCACTTTGTACATGAAAAAAATAACATTGGAAAAAGCACAGTTTTATCTAACATTGTTAGTGTGAACAATTCAGTCTATACTAACCTTACCACTTCATGAAGCAGTCAGCAGGAATTACTGTTTTCTTTTTTTTTAAATATATCTTTAAATTCTACCAAAATCTTGGAAAACTATATATGGAAAACTAGGTAAAAATATTTGTGAATTACATTATGATAATGGAGTTGTAACTAGAATTTATTAAAAACAATTTATTAAGACAATAATACAACTTAAAAAATGGGCAAAAGATTTGAAGAAGTTTTTCATGACAGAAGTTATACAGATGGCCAATAAACACAATATAATACTACACACCCAACAGAATGGCTAAAATATAAAAAGTTTGATAATGCTAAGTGCTGATGAAGATGTGAAACAACTGTAACTTATACACTACTGGTCAGAGTATAAAAAGGTACAACTAATTTGGAAAATAGCTCTGTGGTTTCTTTAAAGTGAACTTAAAGATTCTACCATACAACCCAGTATATCCAGTCAAAGGGAAAAGAAAACATAAGCCCACAATAAGTCTTGTAAAGAAATCTCATGGTATCTTTATTAGTAATACCCAGAAACTGAAAACAACCCAAATGCCCATTCACAGGTGAATATATAATCAAACACTGGTAATTATACAGTGAAATATTGCTCAGTAATAAAAAAAATGAACTACTAATGATAAAAACACGTGGATGAATCTCAAAAGCAGATTAAAGAAATTAAACTAGGTACAAAGCATACACAGTGACAGACTTTCTCCTTTACTTAACTCTGGCTCCTATGAACCTTCCTATCAAGTGGGCCTCAACCTTGGCCTATAAAAACTGCAGACAATTAGCACAAAAATTTTCATCCACCCCAACCCTAAGAGACTTTAATAGACTCTAGCATGGCTCAAGGCTGCCAAAAGAATTTACTATTTGTTCTAGCCAGCACCTGATAATAGGCCCCTCACCTCCCTTTCTTATAGCATTTACTAAAAAAGGCTGAAAACTCTGAATCCTTCCTCTACTTCTTCTACTCTCCCACAACTCAGAAGTATCTTTTCAGAGGACTAGAAAGCCATTTCTTTGAAGTGTAATCATCAGGGAGGATACAGCCTCAGTCTCCCAGTCTTTGTGGGAGAGTAGAAGCCTCACTTTGATAAATGCCAATTAGCAGACACACATGGCCTAATCACGTTGACATTGATTAACTTTCTTCTTCATTTTGTAATTTTTCATTTTCCTGATTGCAGAAGTTCTCACTTTCTCCCCCTCCCTTCTCCCTCATTCTCCCTTTAAAACTGGAATCACCACAGCAAATCAAAGTTGAGCTCAATTTACATAAACTTTCTTCCCTATTGTAGTACTTTCTGAGAAAAATCTGTATTTATTGCCTTTAACTAATGTTTAGCTTTTTTTTCTCTCTGACAGTAGTAAATAATTATCTTTAAATGGTGTTCTAAAAAGGAAGAATTTGAGGGACAAAAACAGATCAGTCGTTGACAGAGAATGGAAGATAAGATGAGGATTCATTGCAAACAGGCATGAGGAATTGTTTGAAGTGACAGATATGTTCTGAATCTTAATTGTTTGTGGTAATGGTTAGACAAGGGTATACATTTGTCAAAACTCATCCAACTATAAACTTATAAAGGATAAATATTATAGTATATAAATTACTGTTCAATAAAAATTATTTTGTCACATATATTATATAAACACATACAAAATGGGGCAATTCATGATTTTATGTGGTATATACTATCTATAACTGTACAGTTTTATCAATAAACCTGCAATTTTTGCCAACCTTATTAGAAAAAACTAAGCAATGCTTCCCCAAAATTTTGCTTGACCTTCCAACAATGTAGTGATATACCAGAAATTAAACCATTGTATCAAGAAAAAATGAATTATTTCAAAGATTAAGATGTAATAATAAGATAGAATATTCCTATATTTATAGTCTACCCTGATTTTGCAATATAAAATTATTTTGAAGCTGAATGAAAAGGTAAAGTAAGATAAACAAAGCTAAAGGTTACTCAGGAGTAAGGTCAGCAGATAAAACAAGTGCCAGAAAGAATTGTTCAATTCTAGAAGTTAAGTATTATTCAGCAATGAGATTTCTAGCAATACAAGTGAAAAAATGTAAATTAAAATATACCTAAGATTTAAAAAAATTTTAAAAGTCTGGTGCATAAGGAAAGCACAACTATTCCTGAAACTAAAAACAGTTAATTATTCTCTATATTCTTTGGAAAAAAATACACTTTGAAATTTAGTTAAAAAAACATTTTACCAGTAAGTACCATGATAAATTTGTTAGGCCAATTTCTCGTAACATTCCACAATAGAGACTAGTTGCAAAGTGTCAAAGCCTTAAAAAAAAAGAATTATAATGGGAATTATCTGGCTAACTCTGAGAAAAAAGAAAACAACAAACAACAGCAACAACAACAACAAAATGAAACTATGAAAAAAAATGGATGAACTGTACACCTTCAGTCAATCCTCTCCAAATACTGTTTCTTTCAATTGAGCTTTTGAGAAGTATAAAGGGAGAGTAAGTTTAGGTTCTATCTCTGTCAGGAGTCTGTAGTACCTGTAGTGCAGCTACCTTTCTGTGACAGTTACATGCAGAGCTATATGATTTCCCAGCATCTCAAGTGAAAGATTTTAATTTTCTGTCATGGAAGTTAAGGAGTTTTACAAGGATACCAATCTAAATAAGGTCATCTTGTCTACATGAGGACAGCTGAGGACTCCTATGGGCAGAGCCACAAGTCTCTTTAGTAAACAAATAAATGATCCAGGCCCTGAATTATATATCATGAGCAAAATAGTTGATCAGTTTTGATGTGGAGTTTTTTTCTGTGTTCTCATCCTTATGTTTATTCTCCAAACAATTGTTCAATCAGCACATGTTTAATGAGCACATGCTACATGCCAGGCAGTACTGTAGGAGCTGAGAATTTTTTTTAATTCTGATTTTATTACTGATAGTATAGGGGGAGAGACAGAAAAAAATATGTATTACAATGCTTGGAACATATTAAGCATTATATAAATATAAACTGTTATTTTTAATTTTAAAAAGTTAAAATTTTAAAAACACTCAATAAGATGAAATGTCGAGTTCAGAAATGAGTCAGATATTGCAAGGAACAGCACCAAAGATGGAGGAAAACTTAAACAAGCTCTATTTGGGAACGCTCCTGGGCGAGGTTCACTGGTCCGAGAGAAAGGGGCCAGAGAAGTCGCGCCCGGGCAAGGGTTTGGGCAGAACTTATAGGGGAAGAAGGGAAAGGGCTGTGGTGAATCTGGGAAGATGCAGGGTAGTCCTTATTTGGTGGTCTCTTCGGGTATCGTGGCAATGTCTGGTGCCGGTTGCATCAGTCTTGGGACCGTTAGTCCCGCCCCTCGAAAGGTGGGAAGGCTGGGCTGGGTGGAAAGTCCCCAGGTCAGTTCCTGGAACTGGGTGGGTGGGAGCTCCAGGTCAATTCCGAGAACTGGGTGTGTGGAACGTTCTGGGCTGATGCAACCTGTGAGTCTGATTGCGTTCCCCTGCCCCGGGCCAGTTGGCCTTACAGATATTATGTTTTTAAATACTTGATAAAAGACTTGAACACAAAGAGGTAAAATTAAAGTTAAATAGATTGTTTAAAATACAAATACATGTGATTTAAAATTAAAAATGCAATAAAAGTGCTAAAAGTAAAACATAGGTATGCATATATATAGCTTTGTGTATATACATACACATATAATATATACATAATACATATTATATTAGAAGCTAATAATTAGATTAAATTAGATAAATGGAAGAATGATTTTAAGAGACAAACCATCAAATAACCTCAAGAACAACAAATTCAATGTATATAATTCTGTAAAAATATCATTAGAGACTACTGGTTTCAACTCTAATGTGTTGCCATGCCTCTCCTTACAGTAAGATAAAAGCTAAACAAACTGAAATAAATAGCTTTTCCCAGATCCATCAGAGAACTGAGGTTGCGGGGCAAACTGCTACCCTGAAATTTGTACAGATAGGCAGACCCATAGAGTCACAGCTGAGATCTGCTTATCTAGAGAAGAAGCTGTTGGAGCCACAAACCGCTCTGAACACATAAATGGTAATTCTAACACATTGCTGGAGGCTTAGTGTGACTTAGAGTGAGAGGGAGAAACTTCTGGGTGCCACTGGCTGAAGGGGAAACCCCACAATTTCATGGGTTTTTACCTCCAAAAACCTGAGCTCTTCAGGTTCTCACAGTGAAGAGCCAAGAAATATCCCCTCTTGGCTCTGGCATGGTGGAAGAGAAGAATAATAATCGTCAAATGCACCCACAGTCTTCTCCATTACCAAAGCCTACTCTCCAGGGGGAAAGAATGCCAAAGCAATTTTCCAGAGCCTTGGGGGAAGGGAATTCCTCTCACTTGAGTCCCCTCTTGCATTCTTTTTTCATCTGAAGAAGCAAGAGAGATCTACACAAAGGGAAACATGTATGAAGGTTACAGTCTAGAGACACAAGCCCACAAATGGTTAAGATTTAAATGGAAGATTAAAGAATAATCACTGTCCTCCATATTTCACCATCACACTAAAAGGGCTTCAGATTAATTACAGTGGATTATAGCTGAAAGAAGCAAAAGGTACAGACTCTAAAGTGTTCTTAGGGAAGCAATGACAAAAGGGGAGACAAAATTGAGCACATCAAAGGAATTTGAAGCTTCTGGCACTTAAACTATAGCAAAAATTAAATAAAGCCCAATTCCTGTCCAGTTTAACTTAAATCCTCTCATCAGACACCAATTTATCTTAGTCCCTATTGATTGATATATCACGGTCAGTTTTCAGCAAAAAATTACAAATCACAACAGAAGGCAAGAAAAAACACAGTTTGAAAAGACAAAGCAGGAATCAGAGCCAGACACAGCAATGACATACATATTACAATTATCAGACAGGTAACTTAAATAACTATGTTTAATATGTTAAGAGCTACAATGAAAAAAAGTATACAACATACAAGATACAACATACAAGTAAAGATGGGTAAAGTCAGCAGATGTTTGAAAACAATAATAAAGCACTGAAAGGGGGACTTCCCTGGCAGTCCATAGTTAAGATTCCACACTTCCTCTGGCGGGCACACGTTTGATCCCTGGTGGGGGAACTAACACATGTCGAGAGGTGTGGCCAAAAAGTAAAAAAAAAAAAAAAGAAATTTCTAAAAAACAAAAACACAGAAATGGAAATGAAGAATGTCTTCAACATATTCGTGAATAGAATGAACGTGGCTGGGTAAATAATGAGTGAGATTGAAAATAGTTCAATAAGAATTTACCAAAATAAGTCAATAAGAATTTACCAACATAAAAACTAAAAACAAAACAAAATGGTAAAATCGAAATAATATCCAAGAATTTTAGGTTAATTTGAAAAGACTTAGCATATGCATATTTGGAATGCCAGAAGGAGAACATACAAAGAATGGAACAGAAGACATAGTTGAAGTAATAATGACTGGGAATTTTCCAAAATTAATGACAAACATCAAACCAGATTCAAGAATATCAGACTTTAGAGGGGGAAGATGGTGGAAGAGTAAGACGTGGAGATCACCTTCCTCCTCACAGATACATCAGAAATACATTTACACGTGGAACAGCTCCTAGAGAACACCTACTGAACGCTGGCAGAAGACGTCAGACCTCCCAAAAGGCAAGAAATTTCCCATGTACCTGGGTAGGGCAAAAGAAAAAAGAATAAACAGAGGAAAAAGAATAGGGACGGGACCAGCACCAGTGGGAGGGAGCCGTGAAGGAGGAAAGGTTTCCACACACTAGGAAGCCCCTTCGCGGGCGCAGACTGCCAGAGGTGGAGGGGGTGAGCTGCGGAGCAGAGTGCAGCAACAGGGGTGTGGAGGGCAAAGCGGAGAGATTCCTGCACAGAGGATCAGTGCTGACCAGGACTCAGCAGCCCGAGAAAATTGTCTGCTCACCCGCCTGGGCGGGTGGGCCTGGGAACTGAGGCTCGGGATTCGGTGGGAGCGCAGGGAGAGGAATGGCTGAGTGAACACAGCCTGAAGGGGTTAGTGCACCATGGCTAGCGGGGAGGAAGTCCGGGAAAAAGTCTGCACCTGCCGAAGAGGCAAGAGACTTTTTCTTCCCTCTTTGTTTCCTGGTGCGCGAGGAGAGGGGATTAAGAGCGCTGCTTAAAGGAGCTCCAGAGACGGGCGCGAGCCGTGCCTAACAGCGCGGACTGCAGAGACGGGCATGAGACACTAAGGCTGCTGTTGCTGCCACCAAGAAGGCTGTGGGCCAGCATAGGTCACTCTCCACACTTCCCTTCCGGGGGGCCTGTGCAGCCCGCCACTGCCAGGGTCCTGGGATCCATGGACAATATCCCCTGGAGAACGCACGACGAACCTCAGGCTGGTGCAACGTCATGCCAGCCTCTGCCACCGCAGGCTCGCCTCGCACTCCATACCCCTCCCTCCCCCAGGCCTGAGTGAGCCAGAGCCCCCGAATCAGCGGCTCCTTAAACCCCGTCCTGTCTGAGCGAAGAACAGAAGCCCGCCAGCGACATACACGCAGAGGAGAATCCAAATCCAAAGCTGAACCTTGGGAGCTGTGCAAACAAAGAGGAGAAAGGAAAATCCCATCCAGCAGCCTCAGGAGCAGTGGATAAAACCTCCACAATCAACTTGATGTAACCTGCATCTGTGGAATACCTGCATATACAATTAATCATCCCAAATTGAGGAGGTGGACTTTGAGAGCAAGATTTATTATTTTTTCCCCTTTTCCAATTTTTGTGAGTGTGTATGTGTATGCTTCTGTGTGAGATTATATCTGTATAGCTTTGCTTTCACCATTTGTCCTATGGTTCTATCCGTCCATTTATTTAAATTTTTTTCTTAATAATTTTTTATTTTAATAACTTTATTTTATTTTACCTGATGGTATATTATTTTCTCTTATCCCCTTTCTTTCTTTCTTTCTACATTATCTCCCTTTTATTCTGAGCCGTGTGGATGAAAGGTTCTTGGTGCTGCTGCCAGGAGTCAGTGCTGTGCCTATGAGGTGGGAGAGTCAACTTCAGGACACTGGTCCACAAGAGACCTCCCAGCTCCACATAATATCAAATGACAAAAATCTCCCAGAGATGTACATCTCAACACCAACACCCAGCTTCACTCAAGGGCCAGTAGGCTACAGTGCTGAACACCTTATGCCAAACAACTAGCAAGACAGGAACACAACCCCATCCATTAGCAGAGAGGCTGCCTAAAATCATAATAAGTCCACAGACACCCCAAAACACACCACCAGACGTGGACCTGACCACCAGAAAGACAAGATCCAGGCTCATACACCAGAACACAGGCACTAGTCTCCTCCATCAGGAAGCCTACACAACACACAAAACCAACTTTAGCCACTGGGGACAGACACCAAAAACAATATGAACCACAAATCCACAGCCTGCAAAAAGGAGACTGCAAACACAGTAAGATAAGCAAAATGAGAAGACAGAAAAACACACAGCAGATGAAGGAGCAAGATAAAAACCCACCACACCTAACAAATGAAGTGGAAATAGGCAGTCTACCTGAAAAAGAATTCGGAATAATGGTAGTAAAGATGATCCAAAATCTTGGAAATAGAATGGACAAAATGCAAGAAACATTTAACAAGGACCTAGAAGAACTAAAGATGAAACAAGCAATGATGAACAACACAAAAAATGAAATTAAAAATACTCAAGAAGGGATCAATAGCAAAATAACTGAGGCAGGAGAACGGATAAGTTACCTGGATGATAAAATAGTGGAAATAACTACAAATAACTACTGCAGAGCAGAATAAAGAAAAAAGAATGAAAAGAACTGATTACAGTCTCAGAGACCTCTGGGACAGCATTAAACACACCAACATTCGAATTATAGGAGGTCCAGAAGAAGAAGAGAAAACAAAATGGACTGAGACAATATTTGAAGAGATTATAGTTGAAAACTTCCCTAATATGGGAAAGGAAACAGGTAATCAAGTCCACGAAGCACAGAGAGTCCCATACAGGATAAATCCAAGGAGAAACACACCAAGACACATATTAATCAAAGTGTCAAAAATTAAATACAAAGGAAACATATTAAAAGCAGCAAGGGAAAAATAACAAATAACACACAAGGTAATCCACAATAGGTTAACAGGTGATCTTTCATCAGAAACTCTGCAAGCCAGAAGAGACTGGCAGGACAATTAAAAGTGATGAAGGAGAAAAACCTAAAACCAAGATTATACTACCCAGCAAGGATCTCTTTCAGATTTTATGGATAAATAAAAAGCTTTACAGACAAGCAAAAGCTGAGAGAGTTCAGCACAACCAAACCAGCTTTACAACAAATGCTAAAGGATCTTCCCTAGGCAAGAAACACAAGAGAAGGAAAAGATCTACAATAACAAACTCAAAACAATTAAGAAAATGGGAATAGGAACATACCTATGGAAAATTACCTTAAATGTAAATGGATTAAATGATCCCACCAAAAGACACAGACTGGCTGAATGGGTACAGAAAGAGGACCATATATATGCTGTCTACAAGAGACCCACTTCAGAACAAGAGACATACAGACTGAAAGTGAGGGGATAAGAAAACCTATTCCATGCCAAAGGAAATCAAAAGAAATCTGGGGTAGCAATTCTCATATCACATAATATAGACTTTAAAAGAAAGACTATTACAAGAGACAAAGAAGGACACTACATAATGATCAAGGGATCAATCCAAGAAGAAGATATAACAATTGTAAATATTTATGCACCCAACAGAGGAGCACCTCAATACATAAGGCAAATACTAACAGCCATAAAAGGGGAAATCGACAGTAACATATTCATACTGGGGAACTTTAACACTCCACTTTCACCAATGTACAGATCATCCAAAATGAAAATAAATAAGGAAACACAAGCTTTAAATGATACATTAAACAAGATGGACTTAATTGATATTTATAGGACACTCCATCCAAAAACAACAGAATACACATTTTTCTCAAGTGCCCATGGAACATTCTCCAGGATATATCATATCTTGGTTCACAAATCAAGCCTTGGTAAATTTAAGAAAATTGAAATTGTATCAAGTATCTTTTCCGACCACAATGCCATGAGACTAGATATCAATTACAGGAAAAGATCTGTAAAAAATACAAACATATGGAGGCAAAACAATGCACTACTTAATAACGAAGTGATCACTGAAGAAATCAAAGAGGAAATAAAAAATATACCTAGAAAAAGAAAACAATGGAGACATGACGACACAAAGCCTATGGGATGCAGCAAAAGCAGTTCTAAGAGGGAAGTTTATAGCAATACAAGCCCACCTTAAGAAACTGGAAACATCTTGAATAAACAGCCTAACCTTGCACATAAAGCAATTAGAGAAAGAAGAACAAAAAAAAAAAAACCCAAAATTAGCAGAAGGAAAGAAATCATAAAAATCAGATCAGAAATAAATGAAAAAGAAATGAAGGAAATGATAGTAAAGATGAAAAAAACTAAAAGATGGTTCTTTGAGAAGGTAAACAAAATTGATAAACCATTAGCCAGACTCATCAAGAAAAAAAAGGTGAAAACTCAAATCAATAGAATTAGAAATGAAAAAGGAGAAATAACAACTGACACTGCAGAAATACAAAAGATCATGAGAGATTACTACAAGCAACTCTATGCCACTAAAATGGACAACGTGGAAGAAATGGACAAATTCTTAGAAATGCACAACCTGCCAAGACTAAAACTGGAAGAAACAGAAAATATGAACAGACCAATCACAAGCACTGAAATTGCAACTGTGATTAAAAATCTTCCAACAAAGAAAAGCCCAGGACCAGATGGCTTCACAGGCGAATTCTATCAAACACTTAGAGAAGAGCTAACATCTATCCTTCTCAAACTCTTCCAAAATATAGCAGAGGGAGGAACACTTCCAAATTCCTTCTACGAGGCCACCATCACCTTGATACCAAAACCAGACAAGGATGTCACAAAGAAAGAAAACTACAGGCCAATATCACTGATGAACATAGATGTAAAAATCCTCAACAAAATAATAGCAAACAGAATCCAACAGCACATTAAAAGGATCATACACCATGATCAAGTGGGGTTTATTCCAGGAATGCAAGGATTCTTCAATATATGGCAAATCAATCAATGTTATAAACCATATTAAAAAATTGAAGGAGAAAAACGATATGATCATCTCAATAGATGCAGAGAAAGCTTTTGACAAAATTCAACACCAATTTATGATAAAAAGACTTCAGAAAGTAGGCGTAGAGGGAACTTTTCTCAACATAATAAAGTCCATATATGACAAACCCACCGCCAATATCATTCTCAATGGTGAAAAACTGAAAGCATTTCCACTAAGATCAGGAACAAGACAAGGTTCCCCACTCTTACCACTCTTATTCAACATAGTTTTGGAAGTTTAGCCACAGCAACCAGAGAAGAAAAGGAAATAAAAGGAATCCAAATTGGAAAAGAAGAATTAAAGCTGTCACTGTTGGCAGATGACATGATACTATACATAGAGAATCCTAAAGATGCTCCCAGAAAACTACTAGACCTAATCAATGAATTTGGTAAAGTTGCAGGGTACAAAATTAATGCACAGAAATCTCTTGCATTCCTATACACTAATAATAAAAAATCTGGAAGTGAAATCAAGAAAACACCCCCATTTACCATTGCAAAATAAAAAATAAAATATCTAGGAATAAACTTACCTAAGGAAACAAAAGACCTGTAGGCAGAAAATTATGACACTGATGAACGAAATTAAAGATGATACAAATAGATGGAGAGATATACCATGTTCTTGTATTGGAATAATCCACATTGTGAAAATGACTCTACTACCCAAACCAATCTGCCGATTCAATTCAATCACTATCAAACTACCACTGGCATTTTTTACAAAACTAGAACAAAAAATTTCACAATTTGTATGGAAACACAAAAGACCCCGAATAGCCAAAGCAATTTTGAGAATGAAAAATGGAGCAGGAGGAATCAGGTTCCCTGTCTTCGGATTATACTACAAAGCTACAGTAATCAAGACAGTATGGTTCTGGCACAAATACAGAAAGATAAATCAATGGAACAGGATAGAAAGCCCAGAGATAAAGCCACGCACATATGGTCACCTTATTTTTGATAAAGGTGGCAGGAATGTACAGTGGAGAAAGGACAGCCTCTTCAATAAGTGGTGCTGGGAAAACTGGACAGGTACATGTAAAAGTATGTGATTAGATCACTCCCTAACACCATACACAAAAATAAGCTCAAAATGGATTAAAGGCCTAAATGTAAGGCCAGAAACTATCAAACTCTTAGAGGAAAACATAGGCAAGACACTCTATGACATAAATCACAGCAAGATCCTTTTTGACCCACCTCCTAGAGAAATGGAAATAAAAGCAAAAATAAACAAATGGGACCTAATGAAACTTCAAAGCTTTTGCACAGCAAAGGAAACCATAAACAAGACCAAAAGACAACTCTCAGAATGGGAGAAAATATTTGCAAATGAAGCAACTGACAAAGGATTAATCTCCAAAATTTACAAGCAGCTCATGCAGCTCAATTACAAAGGACAAAAAACACAATCCAAAAATGGGCAGAAGACCTAAATAGACATTTCTCCAAAGAAGATATACAGACTGCCAACAAACACATGAAAGAATACTCAACATCTTTAATCATTAGAGAAAAGCAAATCAAAACTACAATGAGATATCCTCTCACACCGGTCAGAATGGCCATCCTCAAAAAATCTAGAAACAATAAATGCTGGAGAGGGTGTGGAGAAAAGGGAACACTCTTGCACTGCTGGTGGGAATGTGAATTGTTACAGCCACTATGGAGAATAGTATGGAGGTTCCTTAAAAACTACAAATAGAACTACCATATGACCCAGCAATCCCACTGTTGGACATATACCCTGAGAATACTCTAATTCAAAAATAGTCATGTACCAAAATATTGATTGCAGCTCTATTTACAATAGCCAGGAGATGTAAACAACCTAAGTGTCCATCATTGGATGAATGGATAAAGAAGATGTGGCACATATATACAATGGAATATTACTCAGACATAAAATGAAACGAAATTGAGCTATTTGTAATGAGGTGGATGTACCTAGAGTCTGTCATACAGAATGAAGTAAGTCAGAAAGAGAAAGAGAAATACCGTATGCTAACACATATATATGGAATTTAAGAAAAAATAATGTCATGAGTAACCTAGGGTTAAGACAGGAATAAAGACATAGACCTACTAGAGAATGGACTTGAGGGTATGGGGAGGGGTAAGGGTAAGCTGTGACAAAGTGAGAGAGTGGCATGGACGTATATACAGTACATAACATAAAATAGATAGCTAGTGGGAAGAAGCTGCATAGCACAGAGAGATTAGCTCAGTGCTTTGTGACCACCTAGAGGGGTTGGATAGGGATGGTGGGAGGGAGGGAGATGCAAGAGGGAAGAGTTATGGGAACATATGTATATGTAGAACTTATTCACTTTGTTATAAAGCGGAAACTAACACACCATTGTAAAGCAATTATACTCCAATGAACATGTAAAAAAAATAGAATACCAGAGATGAATCTCAAGAAGAATATATACCAAAATATTTGTACCCAAGCATATTTTATTCAAACTCCAGAAAATAAAAAACAAAGAAAAATCTTGAATAAAAGCCAGTGGAATTGAGGGAGGAAACACCTTATCTAAATGAATGCAAAGATAAGTATTATTAGATCATATTTCTTGACAGCAACTTTATTTATAATTGCACAAAAATGTGAAAAAATAAAGGAAAACTAAAAACCCTAGAAACATTCCAAATGTCCTTAAATAGGTGATGGATAAACTGCGGTACACCTATACAATGGAATACCAATCAATAATAAAATTAAACTATCAAGCCACATAAAGGCATGAATAAATTCTAAATGCATATTGCTAAATGAAAAATTCAAATCTAAAAATGCTATATTATTCAATTATATCATAATTTAGAAAATGTAAAACTATAGAGACAGGAAACAGATCGGTTGTTTCCAGGTATTTGTTAGGAGGAAGGTAGACCACAGGTAAATAGGTAAACCGCAGGGAATATTTTAAGACAGTGAAATTCTTCATAGAGATACTTGTGGTAGGCTGAATAATGACCCTCAGTGGATGTCCATGTCCAAATCTCCATAACCTGTAAATGTTACTTTTTATGGTAACAGAATTTAAGATCTTGTTATAGGTAGACCATTATGAACTATCTTGGTGGGCCCAAAGAAATCACAAGAGCCCTCATAAGGGAGAATGTAATGTGAAGACAGAAGCAGAGAGAGATTTCAAGATGTTCTGTTAACTGGTTTTAAAAATGGAGGAAGGAGCCACAAACCATGAAATGATAAATGCAGATCTAAGTGGTGGAAAAAGCAAGGAAAGAATTCTCTCCTAGAACCTCTGGACAGATTGTGGCTGCACTGACATCTTGATTTTAACCCTGTGAAACCCAATTTAGACTTCTGACCTCCAGAACTATAATAAACATGTTGAGTACTTTTTGGGTTTAATTTACTCTGTTTTTTTTTTTTCTTTGAAATTATACTTTAGTCTTCAGAAATTTTAGGTTTACAGAAAAATTGAGCAGATAGTGAATAGAATTGCCATATGAATATTTATACCAATTTACACTATTGTTAAGCATCTTATTTTAGTATGAAACATTTGATAAAATTAAGGAGTCAATTTTTTTTTTTTTTTTTTTTTTTTTTTGCGGTATGCAGGCTTCTTACTGTTGTGGCCTCTCCCGTTGCGGAGCACAGGCTCCGGATGCACAGGCTCAGCGGCCATGGCTCACGGGCCCAGTCACTCTGCAGCATGTGGGATCTTCCCGTACTGGGGCATGAACCCGTGTCCCCTGCATCAGCAGACAGACTCTCAACCACTGCATCACCAGGGAAGCCCAAGGAGCCAATTTTGATTAATTATTATGAACTGTAGTTTATTTAGGTTTTCTTAGTTTTTACCTAATATCTTTTTTGTATGTTACAGGTGTTAAAAGGTAAACTGAGGCACATTACATTTTTCAAGAAGCTATTTGAACAAACATTGATTTGAATTGGGCAGTATCAAACCAAAAGTGGTTAGGAGTGCTCTACTGAGAGTAGCTGGGGATAAGTATTTATAAAAAAGACGCAGGAATAAAGCAAGGATATTATTTGATTGGCTATAGCTTAAACAGTTGCCTATTTGAGAAAGAATAGTTGGTGTTGTGACTGGCTATTCTTAAGTTTCATTTCTTCAGGTTCAAGTGCGCTGAGTCTGGCTTAGGTTTTGGTGTGCTTACATAAGCTACCAAGACATGAAAGCCACCTCAGTCTGGCCTCCTTTACTATAATGAGGTACCACTTCACACTGGTCAGAATGGCCATCATTAAAAGTTTACAAATGACAAATTCTGGATACACTGTGAAGAAAAGGAAACCGTCTTACACATTACATTGGTGGGAATGTAAGTTGGTGCAACCACTGTGGAAAACAGTATGGAGGTTCCTTCACTCTTATTATTTCTAGTAGCTTTATTTACATATATTGTTTACACTTTTAAATCCTTAAGGAAAACATCTCTTTTGTCCCTTTCCTGTTTTCCAATTTCTGTCCTCCTCTAACCTTGAAAGAACCTAATTATAGGAATGAGATCACTAGGCAATTTAACCTAACTCCTGACTTATGCTCTCCTGAATGCACACCATGCCTTACCTAACATTTTGGCTCTCTTCCCAGATAAAAAGAGTGATAATGAAGAATTATTGGTTAAAGAATGACTAACTCTCTATCCCCAACTGTGCCCTTAGCAGTCCTGTAGGCAGATCATGTGGGCAAGATAACATCTGAAGAGAGAGTCAGCCAGTCTGCAAGCAATGGAGAATAATGCAGAACCCAACCTCCTGCCTTGATGATTCACTGAGATTCTTCCCTCCCTCTTTTTCCCTTTAAAAATTGTCATGACTGAGCAGAATCTTCAGAGTTTGTCTTGGCACATAAGTCCACCCTCTCCCTATATTGCTAGCTTTTCGGATTATAGCATCTTTCCTTTCCACTTACAATTGCCTCTTGATTGTTGGCTTTTGAGTGGCAAGCAGGCAAACCTGAGTTCAGTAACATTAGTAATCTTAATTTTCCAGAGGAAACTAGGATGTAGAGAATTGTGAGCTCTGTCATAAACCAGCATTCTGTAGTAGATGAATAAATTTACAAATATATCATTTCACAATTTCTAGAGGTATATGCTTCCTCATAGCACAGTTTGTCTATGTGGCAAAAAGAATATGTTTATTAGGAGACAGAAATATTTTTAGTCTCTAAAAACTAGAAGCCCAAAGTATATAAACTTAAACTTACTTTTAGTAACTAATGTTTCAATATTTTATCTTATTTATAAATGAGCTAGATATTCAATGAAAACCTGTCATTTAACTTAATTTCATACAAATTTAGGATTTACCTTAAATCTTTCCAAAAAAAATTTTAGATACTACTTCTCAGCTGCCATATATAAATATGTAATTAAATTAAAGTTTGTCATAATAATGACTCAATTTGATTAAAATCATATCCATAAGTTTTATAATATTAAACATTTAGTAGATATAATTTTAGCTTATTTGACTAGTATGCCCTAGTAGAATAAAAATATATGTCTGTATTATACTTAATGGTGAAACTTTGAAGACATACTTGTTTTTATTAAACTAACAATATTCAACTAATTTTATGTACCAAAGGTTTATCCAAAGCACATGAACTTGAAAAGCATTTGGGTCGGTTCCTGTATTTCTGAGAGCTTTAGGAAAAGTTATATGTTCATTTTTAAACCAACTTAGAATAGTGTACTTTTAAGGGATTTTATAAATTAACCATCAAAATCATCCATAGGTAAAAAAAAATATCATTTACATACACACACACACACACACACATATAAACATACAAGGCATGCAAACACAGATCTAATGTTTTTCATTTTATGATTTTAGCCATGAGTCAAGTATGAATACAGTAATCCTTGAGAAGATAGCTTGGGTGGTAGAAGAGTTGTAACTCAAAGGGGGAAGGGAAAGGGTGCAGGCTTTTTGAAGTAACTGCTGTAAGAGGGAGTTGAGGAGTGTATATTTATATTAGGATTGGGCTGGGACAAGCAGCAAGTTCTCCTGGCAGCATTGAACTTTGTCAAATGGGCATTTTTAAACGGGCATTTTAGGGGACATTTAAACAAAAACATTATTTCTGTTGAGAGTCTGCAGGTTTTGTTATTGAGAAGAGGGCATAGGAGCCTGAACGAAGAGCCTGAGGCCTAGGGCAATCACTATTTTTTTTTTTAAGTGTATGACAGTCCCTTTTCCAATGTCCTGACTTTTCACACTATCTGCAATTATCTTGAGATAAAAAGGGAGGCTTTGGAATTGGTAAGAAAGATGGGTAAACCTTGGGTTATTCATAGCGCCACATTTCTGATTTTGCAAAGATTTAATTTGTAAGGCAAGGGTAGTTGTTTTTAATTCTTTAAAGAATTGGGTGGTAGCCTCATTAGTAACATTAAGGGGCTAACCCATTCATCCAACTACATTTTATTGAATTTTTTTTCTTTATGTTATAGAGATTTCCAACCAAGGTGGAAATCAAAAGATTCCTATTTTCTGGGGATTCTGGATTTAAAGCAGTGTGACTTCGAAATGTTTGTATAAATTGTTCAACAAAGGTTTTAGAATGTATTTGTTCCTTCTGAGTACACTTTAGCCCAATTAACCTTCAGAGGAAAGCCTTCTACAATAGCTCCTATCAGGCCTTGAATATGGCCTTAAACTGGGCCATTTTATAATCATTTGCAGAAGGGCCTGGGAGAGGGTCTGGCCATTTGCATCTTGGTGAGGAGAATGTTCTCCAGGGAGCTTTGTTGCATGACTACTATATAATCATGGGTGGGAGGGTTTATGGTGTGTTTGAATTTTAACTTTTGTTCTAAATCTGACTTCTCCTCTTTAATTTTGTTAAAGGAGTCTTTCAGGCTAGCCATGAAAGTTTTGGTGTCCTTCTTTCAGTTTGATTCTTCCATAGGTACCAATAGGACATTTGTTCAGGGTGAGAGCTCTCTAAAAATCATTTTAGATATAAATACTTTTCTAAATCAAAAGATATATCATCTTGCCACTGATGACTTAGGATCTCTAAAGTTATACCTCTTCTAAATGTGACTCAAGTCAATTAATTGCTTAATCATGATGCAAAAAAGTATCTCCCTAAAGGGTGAAACCCAGAAGATGCAGCCTCCGTAATTCAAAGTCACTCCCAAAGATGGTCAAAGAGAAGAAAGCAAAGATCCTTGTTGTCATAGGTGGTAAGAATGGTATTTGTGAACACTTGTGTCTCTGGTCTCACACAAAAGTGAGATTCCTCAAATCACGGGCCTACCACTCCATGAGATGAGGCAGGTGATACTGAGATGAAGATGGGACTTTTCAGCACTAGCAACGCAAGGAGGAAAGAGATTACAAGGATTTTTATGGGCTGTGACCCTTAATTTAGACGTACACAAACTCCCTGAGATCTGGCAACAGTTGGTAAGATGTCAGCTGCAAATGTTGTGCCCAGTCTACCCACATTTCTGCCTAGCCAACTACAAATTCTCAGACCCCCAACCTCACGTTTGGCCACCCCTGAGTGCAGGCCCAACAGTCTCTGTCCTCTGCAGGTAGAAAATCAGAGAGATAATACTTTCACTGGCTCCAAGCCAAGCTCTCAGGAAGAAAACAAAATAAGGCACAATAGCTATCTCTGGGAGGGAAAGGATCTAAAACAAGAATACACAAACCAAGACTCAAAATACCCCAAAAAACTAGTTCCTACAAGTGTTTTCTCCTGCTAATTTAAATCTTGGGAAAAAATACAGTGAGGGTATCTTGGCAACCTCACTCAACTGGACTTCAAGTAGAGATCTGGGAGCCTGACTGGTAAGGAAGTTTCCCTTTGCCAGCTTGTTCATAGGTACCAAAATCTCAGTTTCAGCTTCTGGTGGGAGCAGGGAGTCCCAATCAACCCTCCTTGTCACCAAAATTGTTGGAAGAAAAAAGTTTTTCACTACCAGTGTAAATCTGAATTGTTGGGGACCTGTGGATAATTGACAATAGATAGCTTTACAGGAGAAAAGACAAGGTCTATCTACACATGCATATGCATACATGGGGACTACTCTGTGATGCGTAACTCATTAAAATAGCCAGAGATAAAGGCTTATAAACTAAATTTAATAAAATGGGGTGGGGTGGTGACAAGGCTTCAGAGGGACAGTATGGAAGGTTCTATCGGGATTATTTTTAATACTAATGGGAATGAGCAGTCCCTGTGGCAGCTGACTTCATGAAATCTCCTTTGGTGGGGGGTTAAGGCAACTATATTTTTGAGTCTCTGCTTTAGTCAGATGAGGGAAATTAAGACAAGATTTCATTCTTCATCTTCTTTATCTCAAATGTTTTTACTTTAATAATCTTTATGCCAACTCTGGGGATCCAAATGGTGCCCCAAATGGCTCCACAGTCCTGACAAAAGTTGCAATAGTACACAATACTTATAGCTAGCAACAAAATACAAGTTGTACTGTAGCAAACTCAATCCAGTGTCTGTTTAGAACTCCTCCAGTTCCAGGTAAAGAGAAGATTTGCACATAATTCTCATCATTGTTCGATCTAGGTTGCTTTCTGATCTCATATTTTGGTGAACATATCTTCCAAAAGTAAAACATAAATATTAGGCATAGGGTAATCTATATAGTATCTAAATAAGGTATTCTTATTGGGAGAGGGAAGACTTAGATAAATCTAAAGTGAGATATTTTTCTAACAGTTCTTTTAATTTACAATATAAAATGCAACAGGACATCTAATTATGATTCAAATGTATTTGGACTACTTCTTAGGACTTATTCAAGAAAAATTATGACTTATCTTACATGCAACTAACAGACAAATTTAAATGCATTTTTTTTTCCAAAATAAAGGAGTAGTTTGACCCTAAAGATGATTTTAAGTCTTTACCCTAAGGGAGGGAAAAAAAAACCGAGAATGAAACTTTTAAAATGTTGGTTTTTTGCTTTAAATAAAGGACAAAAACAATGTGAAAGTTCTACTCCAGGCATTCCACTATATCTAAATAGCATAAACTTTAAAAATTCAATATTACCCCAGTCTTCTGGATATTGTTAGTGAAGGAATGTAGGTTACAAATTACGTAGATGTAGCTTAACTCTAAAAGTTAGACTGTGAGCCAGCCATAATATAATTGATTTGTCCAAGTACCTTTGAAAAATGTGTCTAAAGCTTCTATAGACTAATGGTGAAATTGAGATCAAGGATCAGTAGGTGCAAGAGTATGCAATTTTCTCTCCATTTTTTCCAAATTATTCCCCCAAATTAAGTTATCTAATTTATACTCCTTTAACCTTTTGCCCCATAACTCTTTAGGGAACAGTCAGGCACATCCTTACTTCTCTTTGTTGAATAGCATATGATCTTTTATTTTTCCTAATACTACTCCTTTAAACATTTATACTGCCCATATTTTATTTTTTATACATCTTTATTGGAGTATAATTGCTTCACAATGTTGTGTTAGCTTCTGCCGTACGACAAAGTGAATCAGCTATATGCACACACATATCCCCATATACCCTCCCTCTTGAGCCTCCCTATCCCACCCCTCTACATGGTCACAAAGCACCGAGCTGATCTCTTAGTGCTATGAAGCAGCTTCCCACCAGCTATCCAGTTTACATTTGTTAGTGTATGTATGTCAATGTTACTCTCTCACTACCCTTCCCCACTGTGTCCTCAAGTCCATTCTCAACGTCTGCATCTTTATTCCTGGCATACCACTAGGTTCATCAGTACCATTTTTCTAGATTCTATATATATGCTTTAGCATACATTATTTGTTTATCTCTTTCTGACTTACTTCACTCTGTATGACAGACACTAGGTCCATCCACCTCACTGCAAATAACGTAATTTTGTTCCTTTTTATGGCTGAGTAGTATTCTATTGTATACATATGCCACATCTTATACTGCCCTTATTTTAAGAATTGGGGATCAGGTGATCAAAAATCTATGTTTCATCATTTTATAGACATCACTTCTATCTTCTTACATTTTCTCTCTGATAAAGTAAAAAAAAAAAAAAAAAGAAGGAAAGTGGCAAATAGAAACACAACTTTTGTGATATATAAGTACTTTTGGTATATATGTTAATGGGATACTTGAAAGTCAGTGTGTAAAATGAGATGAAGTAGAAGTGATAGAAATGTGCAGTGGAACATCACAGAGTTCACTTAGGTCAATTTTCTTTAATTTTTTAAATTAATGATCAATGTGATGGAATAAAACAATGGTTCAAAACAAGTTTTCATAAGATATTAATATTGGAGGCATCCTAAGGAAAAACCAGTGAATAAAGGAAAAGAATACTGTAACAATCTGTAGGTTGCAAAGTAAGACAAAAACTAATAAAAAAAATCACCTCAAAAGGTAAATCTAATCTATGAGAGAAAATTAAAAACTCAGATATGCATTTCAGGCACTTAAGCACTCTTATTTAGAGTAAACAAAAACAAAGCAGGTGTTGCAGTTCCAGCAGACATTAATCAATCTTTAACTAATAGATTCAATGTAAAAACATTTTACTCTTGCTCTTTTGTACCCACCACACCATCTTCTAGAAGAAGAGATCAGACATGGTGAAATAGGAGAGGAAGAGGTCAAGTCTCCTATTCTTAATCCAGACAGTTATTATTATTTAGAATCTTGTAATTTAACTATTTTCCAGTTTGGGAAAAGACTAAATGAAACCCTTGGTATAGTGAAGGAAGGTGTGGTAATATAGATAGTATTTATTCAAAGGAATCAAAAATATTTCAACTCTATCATACATAGGGAAAACAATATTCAATAAATTAATAAAGGCTTCCTTTTTATTACATTTAAGATTTACTCTCTTAGAAACTTTCAAATATGCAATACAGTATTATTAACTATAGTCACCATGTTGTACACCATATCACCATGACATTTATTTTATAACTGGAAGATCTTACTTTTTGACCGCCTTCACCTATTTTGCTCATCCCCCACCTCTGGCAACCACCAATCGGTTCTCTTTTTCTATAACCATGGCTTTTGTTGATTTTTCCTTTTGTTGTTTTTCCTTTTGGTGTCATGTCCAAGAAATTCATTGCCAAGATCAATATCAAGGAGTTTCTTTCTTAAGTTTTCTTTTAGGAGTTTTATGGTATCAGGACTTATGTTTAAGTTTTTGATCCCTTTTAAATTAATTTTTCAGTGTGATATGATATAGGCATCAAATTTTATTGTTTTGCATGTGTTTCTCTGGTTTTCCCTGCACCATTTGTTGAAGAGACTATCCTTTCCCTGTTGAGTATTCTTGGCACCCTTATTGAATATTTGCTGACCATATATGCTGAGATTTAATTCTGGGCTTTCTATTCTGTTTCCTCAATATATGTGTCTGTTTTGTGCCAGTATTATACTGTTTCAATTACTATAACTTTGTAATATACCTTGAAATCAAGGAGCATGATGCCTTTGGCTTTGTTCATTTTCAAGATTGCTTTGTCTATTTGGCATCTCTGTGGTTCCATACAAACTTTATGATTGTCCTATTTCTATAAAAATTGCTATGGAAATATTGGTAGGGATTGCATTGAATCAGTAGAGGGCTTTTGGTAATATGGACATTTGAAAAATATTAATTCTTTCAATCCATAAGCATGGAATATCTTTCCATTTATTTGTTTCTTTTTCAAATCCTTCCATCAGTGTCTTATAGTTTTCAGTGCAGAGGTCTTCACATTCTTGGTTAAATTTATTCCTGGGAATTTTATTAATTTTGATGAAATTGTAAATGGAATTTAAAAAAACTATTTCTGATAGTTTCTTATTAGTATATAGAAATGCAACAGATTTTTGCATATTGTTTTTGTATTCTTCCATATTTAATAAATTAGTAAAATGCTTTATTTAAAAAAATCCAAAATATTTGAACTCACTATTTTAAAAAGAATAATGAAAAATGCACTGGCTGAAAGAAATATTTTTTTAAATTTCTACATTCATATTTCTGTGATTGATTTAACAATGTGCCAGTATATTTTAAAATGTGGTCAATTAAATAAAAACATTTTAATTGATTCTGATGTTTACTGTTAAAGAGACAGTTTATTCTCAAACTTTTTTGAATTATAGCTCTCACTTATAATTTACTCATAATTTATTTGAAATTTCACAATCTCTTTCTCTTTCTCTTTCTATACTAGTGATGAAAAATCTGAAGTAGAAATTAAGGAAACACTCTCATTTACCATTGCAACAAAAAGAAAAACATACCTAGGAATAAACCTACCTAAGGAGACAAAAGAACTGTACGCAGAAAACTATAAGACACTGATGAAAGAAAATAAAGATGATACCAACAGATGGAGAGATATACCATGTCTTGGATTGGAAGAATCAATATTGTGAAAATGACTCTACTACCCAAAGCAATCTACAGATTCAATGCAATCCCTATCAAATTACAAATGGCATTGTTTACAGAACTAGAACAAATCATCTTACATTTGTATGGAGACATGAAAGACCCCGAATAGCCAAAGCAGTCTTGAGGGAAAAAAATGGAGCTGGAGGAATCAGACTCCCTGACTTCAGACTATACTACAAAGCTACAGTAATCAAGACAATATGGTACTGGCACAAAAACAGAGATATAGATCAATGAAACAAGATAGAAAGCCCAGAGATAAAGCCACACACCTATGGTCAACTAATCTATGACAAAGGAGGCAATGATATACAATGCAGAAAAGACAGTCTCTTCGATAAGTGGTGCCTGGAAAACTGGATAGCTACATGTAAAAGAATGAAATTAGAACACTCCCTAACACCATACACAAAATTAAACTCAAAATGGATTAGAGACCTAAATGTAAGATCAGACACTATAAAACTCTTAGAGGAAAACTTAGGAAGAACACTCTTTGACATAAATCACAGCAAGATCTTTTTTGATCCACCTCCTATAGTAATGGAAATAAAAACAAAAGTAAAGAAATGGGACCTAATGAAACTTCAAAGCTTTTTCACAGCAAAGTAAACCATAAATAAGATGAAAAGACAACCCTCAAAAAGGGAGAAAATATTTGCAAATGAATCAATGGACAAAGGATTAATCTCCAAAATATATAAATAGCTTATGCAGCTCAACATTAAAAAAAACAAACAACTCAATCCAAAAATGGACAGAAGACCTAAATAGACATTTCTACAAAGAAGACATACAGATGGCCAAGAAGCACATGAAAAGCTGCTCAGCATCACTAATTATTAGAGAAATGCAAATCAAAACTACACTGAGGTATCATCTCACACCAGTTAGAGTGGGCCTCATCAGAAAATCTGAAAACAAATGTTGGAGAGGGTATGGAGAAAAGGGAACACTCTTGCCCTGTTGGTGGGAATGTAAATTGATACAGCCACTGTGGAGAACAGTATGGAGGTTCCTTAGAACACTGAAAATAGAATTACCATATGACCCAGCAATCCCACTACTGGGCATATACCCAGAGAATACCATAATTCAGAAAGACACATGCACCCCAATGTTCATTGCAGCACTATTTACAATACCCAGGACAGGGAATCAATGTAAGTATCCATCAATAGATGAATGGATAAAGAAGATGTGGTATATATATACAATGGAATATTACTCAGCCATAAAAAGAAATGAAATTGAGTTATTTGTAGGGAGGTGGATGGACCTAGAGTCTATCACACAGAGTGAAGTAAGTCAGAAAGAGAAAAACAAATACTGTATTCTAACAAATATATATGGAATCTAAGGGGAAAAAAAGTCATGAAGAACCTAGGGGCAAGATGAGAATAAAGACACAGACCTACTAGAGAATGGACTTGAAGATATGAGGAGGGGGAAGGGTAAGCTGGGACAAAGTGAGAGAGTGGCATGGACATATGTACACTACTAAATATAAAATAGATAGCTAGTGGGAAGCAGCCGCATAGCACAGGGAGGTCAGCTCTCTGCTTTGTTACCACCTAGAGGGGTGGGATAGGGAGGGAGGGAGACGTAAGAGGGAAGAGATATGGGGATATATGTATATGTATAACTGATTCACTTTGTTATAAAGCAGAAACTAACACACCATTGTAAAGCAATTATACTCCAATAAAGATATTTAAAAAAGGAAATTTTCAGTAGAGGGCCACATGTGGTAAATATTTCAGTCCTTGAAAGCTATATGGTCTGTGGCAGCTGCTCAACACTGACTTTATAGTGCAGAAGTAGCTGTAGAAAATATAAACAAACAAATGGAAATGACTATATTCAAATAAAATTTTATTTACAAAAGCACAGACCATGAAACCATGGGCTGCATCTCGCCCATGGGTCCACATGCTGGACCCTGCTATAGGAAATAGTCACTCCTGAGCTTATGAGCAATTCTGATGTTTCATTTGCCACCTCATTTTCTTATGTTTTTTGTAAACAGAGTATAATTCAAGCCCTCCCACAGAAAACAGACCCCAGTCAACTGCCCCAATTGACTTCTCAATCAGCAGTCAGCTTCAACATGGCACCTATGTGAGTGAACTACCTTGAAGTAAATCCTCTAGAACTTAAAGTGGAAATCAGGTGTTTTCATATCAAATTCTAAAACATGTGTCATTAGTTTTGAGGCCAGATGCTGGGAGGGAACGAGAAAGAACTGTAAGACACTCTTAGTAAAAACAGGAAAAACTTCAAGAATACTGTTGATAAAAGCATAAAGAATATTATTTTTATTATATTATAAAATTGTTATTCAATGCTAGTTAAAAGACAACCCCTATTGTTTACCGGCAGAAAATTTGGCAGCAATGTTTCTTGTGTTTACAAGGAATTCTAAAGTATCCCTAATGAATTGGCAATGTTGGCTAAAAAAAAAATCAAGCAGAATGTGGGAAGTGTTAACTGGCTTCTCTTAGCTGGGGGTAATGTATGGATAGAAACATATAAGGTAAAAAAAAGGAAAAATTCTATTTTTAAGTAAAGTTTAGAAACAATATAAATGAGCCAGCTTTAAAAACAAGCTATATCTCATTCCCATTCACTTCAGAAAGCAAAAAGGACTCTCAAAGTCAGAAGGACTGACAGGCTAGAACACTGTATTTGACATTTCTAAATAAATACAGAAGAAAGCTTATCCCTAACTGAGTTGAGTGTCCTGAAGTGAAACTCACCCTGAGTAGGAGATAGTTGAGATTTCTGGTTCAATTATTTATGTCTGACAGTAGTGCTGTCAAGTGTGACAGGGGGTGATAACAAATGATGTTTCTGTAACCAAAGACTTTCGACTCTCTTCAAGCTTGGGTTGTAACAGAGAAGTTAGCAGCCAGGAGAGGAAGAAACAACTTATTTGGGATAATATATTAGATGATTTAAAATGTTTACATACTTCAGTATTCTGTGTATTGCATCTTGCATTGGTTTCCTTTTTCTGAATAAAAATAAATGTCCTAAAGCTACATATGTTTGTCTAAAAGTCTAGGAAACCAAGCAAACACCTGGGAAATGATTATTATTATGTTGCTAATGTTATTATAGCAATTACTATAAGATACTTTTTTTATTAAAGTATAGTTGATTTACAATATTATATTAGTTTCAGGTGTACAATATAGTGATTCAGTATTTTTCCAGATTATACTCTATTATAAGTTATTCTAAGATAATGGCTATAATTCTCTATGCTATACAATATATCCTTCTTGCTTATCTATTTTATACATAGTAATTTGTAACTGTTAAACCCATACCCATAATTTGTCCCTTGCCCCCCCTTTGATTACCAAAAATTTGTTTCCTATATCTGTGAGTCTGTTTTTGTTTTGCATATACATTCATTTGTATTCTTTTTTAGATTCCACATATAAGTGATGGCATACAGTATTTGTCTTTCTCTGTCTGACGTATTTCACTAAGCATAATATTCTCCAGGTCCATCCACATTGCTGCAAATGGCAAAATTTAATTCTTTTTTATGGCTGAGTAATATCCCATTGTGTGTGTGTGTATATATATATATATATATATATATATATATATATATATACCACATCTTCTTTATCCATTCATTTGTCGATGGGCACTTGGTTTGCTTCCATGTCTTGGCTATTGTAAATAGTGCTACTATGAACACTGAAGTGCATATATCTTTTTGAATTAGTGTTTTCATTTTTTCTTGATATATTCCCAGAAGTGGAATTGCTGGATCATATGATAGTTCTATTTTTTTGTTTTTTGAGGAATCTACATACCGTTTTCCACAGTGGCTGCACCAATTTATATTCCCACCAACAGTGTACAAGGGTTTTCTTTTCTCCATCTTCTCTCCAACATTTATTATTTGTAGACTTTTTGGTGATAGCCATCCTGACATGTTTGAGGTGATATCTCATTGTTGTTTTGATTTGCATTTTCCTAATAATTAGTGATGTTGAACACTTTTTCATGTGTCTGTTAACCATTTGTATGTCTTCTATAGAAAAATGTCTAAACAGGTCTTCTTCCCATTTTTTTTTTGATTTGGTTGTTTTTGTTGTTTTTATATTAAGGTGTATTAGTTGTTTATACATTTTTGATATTAACCCCTTGTTGGTCACATAATTTGCAAATATTTTCTCCCATTCCATAGGTTGTCTTTTCATTTTGTCAATGGTTTTCTTTGCTATGCAAAAGGTACTCTCCCAATATTATACACACATGAACTTATTTAATCATGGCTACAGCCCTCTATAGCAAGTGATTATTGAAAAGGTAGAATAATTGATGTCTTAGAATAGCCCAAATAGATGTGTAAAACAGTGTGAACCGAATGAGCCTAGAATGTGAAAATTAATATGCCACGATAAAACAAAGTAATTCATAACAATTGTAAGAAAAAGATAAAAATGTAAAGCATGCTATAAATATTGCACTCTCGAGGGCACCTGTTTCACAGCAGATAAAGGACTGTGTGATCTCTGATAAGCATGAAGATAGGCAGAGATGTGATGCCTAGAAAAAATATAGGCTAACAGCGATTTATTTAAAATTTATATGGCTATATCAGAAAAACTTTTCAAAGTTTCTGATTGTCTTTCTTTTCTGATAATTTATAGCTAAAACAGTTAAAATTAGATAACTAACTTCACAGAAAGCCAAAATGTATACTTTCTCATTTTCTAGTTCAATTAGTTTCCATTTTTCAGCTTTCCTCTCTACTGTCCAAATATTGAAGACTCTTCTAAGTGTTTCTATAAATTATCTAAATATAAATTATATTATAACAGACTATCTTTTTAGCCTTAAAGAATTTTTTTATACTTACAGGAGGATAACATGGAGAAACACCACAAAGAATGCTCAATACAATGGACACTGAAGAAAATTGGTCAAACATAAGATTTAGGTACATCACAAAAGGAAAAAATAAAAGAGATATTGCTTTCTCTCCATCATTGATTCATCTTGCTCTTTTCAATACAAAATATTTTCTTATATGAATAAAGTGAGCACATATAACATCAAACACACACATATAACTTTTCCCTAAAAGATTTTTTCAGCATTTGGCAACAGTTATTTGAGACAAATGATATGAAAGCTGTAAGCTATTTTGAATATAATTAGACATATAATAGTAAAGTGAGATTCACTTGTAAATAACACTGTAAAATAATGAGTCTAAACAAACATTAAAGTATGTTAAAATTAATTTACATACATGCTAATATTGTAGACATAAGTTTTAATGTTTATTGTGGAAATCAAAACATGTTCTTAATGATTTTGACATACACTAATTTCTAAGAAGCTAAATGTCCTCTGAAAGGATAATTTTTAAAATGGGAACAAATGTGAAATCAGAAAGCTTGATGAATTATATTTAATATAGTGCTATTAAATTATAAGCCAAAGTCTTGTCAGGAAAGAATCATTATTTTCAAAATTATGTTAAAACTCAAAAAATGACAATTGAAAATAAATATTAGAATGTATTTAGTTTAGAAATAAAAGTAACATTCAAATGCTTGAATATTTAAGGTTAATTATCTATTGCTCACTGTCACAAAATAATATGCTGTGTGGTTGGGATTTCCAGAATGGTGGATTAGGGAGCTGTGAAAATCCACTCCTCCATAAAGCAGTGAAAACACAGGCTAAAATTGTCAAAATCAAATTGTATTGAACTCCGTAAATTAGCCAAAAGTTTGCAACTATCGAGAATCATTTATTCAAGAAAATGAATGAATCTTGTAATAAACAACAAGCTTTCTTGCAATGTAACTTTTCCTATTCTCCTGTCCTTTTCCCCAGTTCTACAGCAGCCTGGAACACCAACAGCCTTGTTACTTCAGTAGCTGGGGAAACAGCAGACTAACAGCCAGTTGAGGCAGCAGAACAGGTTTGGAGCTCATCAGAAAGCTTCATCCTCAAAGAATTGTCACTATTTAAATTGTTTGCAAGCTTCCTGAAGAAGTCCCATTCACAGATATCATTGTATTTAACCTAATCCCGAGCTCACTCTGATTATTTTCATCAGAAGATAATCAGTGGCACTTTAATTTTTCAGCTGCCTAAGGTGGTGATGCCATTTGAAGAGTCTGGCCAAAAATTTTAAAAATATCTAAAGAATGATATGTCCATAGGGGGCTTTAAATATCTCTCATGCAACCAGGAAGTAACTGTTAAGGTAGAGCTGTAAACTAACTTGAGAATTAAAGGTGTGCTCCAACACATATACAGAGTCCCTTGGCAAAAGGTGGGAGATGTATTAGTTCATGCCATTTAAACAAATATCTGCCCAATAATTAGCTGACCACTAAGCTAACTGAACAAAGGTTTCAGTGGCCATACCTAACACATAATACAGACTTTACAGAAATAGTCCAGGAAAGTGACTATACAACAGACTCTTGAAAGTGTCAGGGGCACTGACCATCCATGTAGCTAGAAATCTACATGTAACTTATGGTTGACCCTCCATATGTGTGGTTCTTCCACATGTGCAGTCCCTCTGTTTCTGTGGTTCTGCATCTGTGGATCATGTAGTACTGTAGTATTTACTACTGAAAAAAAATTGTGTATAAGTGAAACTATGCAGTTCAAACCCATGTTGTTCAAGAGTCAACAGTACAAACAGAGGCAACAACAAACCCTAGAGATGAGGAGAATCTGATTTCCAGATTTGTCACATTTTATTATATAAAATGCTGAGTTTTCAAAAACAAAAATTGCAAGAGACACAGGGAAACAGGGAAGTATGGCTCTACACAAGACCAAGAAGCAAAAAAAAAAAAAAAAAAAAAAAAGTCAATAGGAACTGTCTTTTAGGAAATCTATATGCTGGACTTACTAGACAAAGACTTTAAATCTTCCATTATAAATATGTTGGAAATGCTAAGGGAAACCATGTCTAAAGAATTAAAAGATGCTCAAGGTTATTAATCATTAGAGAAATATAAAACAAAACAACAATGAGATATCACTTCACAACCAGTAGGGACTCTATAATAAAAAGACAGAAAATAAGAAGTGTTAATGAGGATGTGGAAGAATTGGAACTTTCATACATTGCTGGTGGAAATATAAGATGTTGCAGCTATTTTAGAAAACAGTTTGGCGGTTTCTAAAAATGTTAAAAATGGAATTCTCATGTGACCAGATAATTATACTTCTAGTCATGTACTAAAAAGAAATAAAAACTTAGTCCACACAAAACTTGTACATGAGGGGGACCTTGAAGATGGCGGAAGAGTAAGATGCGGAGATCACCTTCCTCCCCACAGATACACCAGAAATACATCTACACGTGGAACAACTCCTACAGAAAACCTACTGAAGGCTGGCAGAAGACCTCAGACCTCCCAAAAGGCAAGAAACTCCCCACGTACTGGGGTAGGGCAAAAGAAGAAAACAGAGACAAAAGAATAGGGACAGCACCTGCACCAGTGGGAGGGAGCTGTGAAGGAGGAAAAGTTTCCACACACTAGGAGGCCCCTTAGCGGGTGGAGACTGCGGGAGGCAGAGTGGGGAGCTTTGGAGCCACGGAGGAGTGCACAGCAACAGGGGTGCGGAGGGCAAAGTGGGGAGATTCCCGCACAGAGGATCGGTGCTGACCGGCACTCACCAGCCCGAGAGACTTGTCTGCTCACCCGCCGGAGCGGGCGGGGCTGCGAGCTGAGGCTCGGGTTTCGGTCGGAGAGCAGGGAGAGGACTGGGGTTGGTGGCTTGAACATAGCCTGAAGGGGTTAGTGCACCACGGCTAGCCGGGAGGGAGTCCGGAGAAAAGTCTGCACCTACCGAAGAGGCAAGAGACTTTTTCTTCATTCTTTGTTTCCTGGTGCGCGATGAGAGGGGTTTAAGAGGGTTGCTTAAAGGAACTCCAGAGACAGGCATGAGCCGCGGCTAAAAGAGTGAACCCCAGAGATGGGCGCGAGCCGTGGCTAAAAGCACGGACCCCAGGGACGGGCGGGAGACACTAAGGCTGCTGCTGCCGCCACCAAGGGGCCTGTGTGCAAGCACAGGTCACTATCCACACCCCTCTTCCGCGGATCCTGTGCAGCCTGCCACTGCCAGGTTCCCGGGATCCAGGGACAACTTCCCTGGGAGAACGCATGGCGGGCCTCAGGCTGGTGCAACGTCATGTTGGCTGCTGCTGCCGCAGGCCCGCCCCGCATGCAGTGCACCTCCCTGCCCCCGGCCTGAGTGCGCCAGAGCCCCCGAATCAGCGGCTGTTTTAACCCTGTCCTGTCTGAGCAAAAAACAGACGCCCTCCAGCGACCTACACGCAGAGGCAGGGCCAAATCCAAAGCTGAGCCCATGTGACCTGTAAGAACAAAAAAGAGAAAGGGAAATCTCTCCCAGCAGGCTCAGAAACAGTGGATTAAAGCTCCACAGTCAACCTGATGTACCCTGCATCCGTGGAATACATGAATAGACAACGAGTCAGCCTAAATTGAGGAGGTGGGCTTCGAGAGCAAGATCTATGATTTTTTCCCCTTTTCCTCTTTTTGTGAATGTGTATGTGTATGTTTCTGTGTGAGATCTTGTCTGTATACTTTTGTTTCCACCAATTGTCCTAGGGATCTATCCGTCCATGGTTTTTTAAAAAAAATTTTTTTCTTAATAATTAATTTTAATAACTTTATTATACTTTACCTTCTTTCTTTCTTTCTTTCTTTCTTTCTTTCTTTCTTTCTTTCTTTCTTTCTTTCCTTCCTTCCTTCCTTCCTTCCCTCCTTTAGACAACGAATCATCCCAAATTGAGGAGGTGGTCTCTGAGAGCAAGATTTATGATTTTTTCCCCTTTACCTCTTTTTGTGAGGGTGTATGTGTATGCTTCTGTGTAAGATTTTGTCTGCATAGCTTTGCTTCCAACATTTCTCCTAAGGTTCTATCTGCCCCCCCTTTTTTTCTAAATAATTATTTTTTAATTCAATAACTTTATTATACTTTATTTTATTTTACTGTATCTTCTTTCTTTCTTTTTTCCTTCCTTTCCTCCTTCCTTACTTCCTCCGTCCCTCCTTCCTTTATTTCCTTCTTGCCTTCTTTCCTTCTTTGCTTCTTTCTTTCTTTCTTTCTTTCTTTCTTTCTTTCTTACTTTCTTTCTTCCTTCCTTCCCTCCTTCCCTCATTTCCTTCTTTCTTTGTTCATACCTCTACTAATTCTCTCTACTTTTTCTCCCTTTTATTCTGAGCCATGTGGATGAAAGGCTTTTGGTGCTCCAGCCAGGAGTCAGGGCTCTGCCTCTGAGGTGGGAGAGCCAACTTCAGAACACTGGCCAACAAGAGACCTCCCAGCTCCACATAATATCAAATGGTGAAAATCTCCCAGAGACCTCCATCTTAACACCAGCACCCAGCTTCACTCAACGACCAGCAAGCTACAGTGCTGGACAACCTATGCCAAATAACTAGAAAAACAGGAACACAACCCCACCCATCAGCAGAGAGGCTGTCTAAAATCATAATAAGGCCACAGACACCCCAAAATACACCGCCAGACGAGTACCTGCCCACTAGAAAGACAAGACCCAGCCTCATCCACCACAACACAGGCACTAGTCCCCTCCACCAGGAAGCCTACACAACCCACTGAACCAACCTTAGCCACTGGAGACAGACATGAAAAACAGTGGAAACTACGAAACTGCAGCCTGCAAAAAGGAGACCCCAAACACAGTAAGATAAGCAAAATGAGAAGACAGAAAAACACACAGCAGATAAATGAGCAAGATAAAAATGCACCAGACCTAACAAATGAAGAGGAAATAGGCAGTCTTCCTGAAAAAGAATTCAGAATAATGATAGTAAGGATGATCCAAAATCTTGGAAATAGAATGGACAAAATGCAAGAAACAGTTAACAAAGACCAAGAAGAAATAAAGTTGAAACAAGCAACGATGAACAACACAATAAATGAATTAAAAGTACTCTAGATGGGATCAATAGCAGAATAACTGAGGCAGAAGAACGGATAAGTGACCTGGAAGATAAAATAGTGGAAATAACTACTGCAGAGCAGAATAAAGAAAAAAGAATGCAAAGAACTGAGGACAGTCTCAGAGACCTCTGGGACAATATTAAACGCACCAACATTCGAATTATAGGGGTTCCAGAAGAAGAAGAGAAAAAGAAAGGGACTGAGAAAATATTTGAAGAGATTATAGTTGAAAACTTCCCTAATATGGGAAAGGAAATAGTTAATCAAGTCCAGGAAGCACAGAGAGTCCCATACAGGATAAATGCAAGGAGAAATACTCCAAGATACATATCAATCAAACTGTCAAAAATTAAATACAAAGAAAGCATATTAAAAGCAGCAAGGGAAAAACAACAAATAACACACAAGGAATCCCCATAAGGTTAACAGCTGATCTCTCAGCAGAAACCCTACAAACCAGAAGGGAGTGGCAGGACATACTGAAAGTGATGAAGGAGAAAAACCTGCAACCAAGAATACTCTACCCAGCAAGGATCTCATTCAGATTTGATGGAGAAATTAAAAACTTTACAGACAAGCAAAAGCTGAGAGAGTTCAGCACCACCAAACCAGCTTTACAACAAATGCTAAAGGAACAAGACCTTTATATATGCTGTCTACAAGAGACCCACTTCAGACATAGAGACACAAACAGACCGAAAGTAAGGGGATGGAAAAAGATATTCCATGCAAATGGAAACCAAAAGAAAGCTGGAGTAGCAATTCTCATATCAGACAAAATAGACTTTAAAATAAGGACTATTAGAAGAGACAAAGAAGGACACTACATAATGATCAAGGGATCGATCCAAGAAGAAGATATAACAATTGTAAATATTTATGCACCCAACATAGGAGCACCTCAGTACATAAGGCAAATACTAACAGCCATAAAAGGGGAAATCAACAGTAACACATTCATAGTAGGGGACTTTAACACCCCACTTTCACCCATGGAGACATCATCCAAAATGAAAATAAATAAGGAAACACAAGCTTTAAATGATACATTAAACAAGATGGACTTAATTGATATTTATAGGACACTCCATCCAAAACAACAGAATACACATTTTTCTCAAGTGCTCAAGGAACATTCTCCAGAATAGATCATATCTTGGGTCACAAATCAAGCTTTGGTAAATTTAAGAAAATTGAAATTGTATCAAGTATATTTTCCGACCACAATGCTATGAGATTAGATATCAATTACAGGAAAAAATCTGTAAAAAATACAAACACATGGAGGCTAAACAATACACTACATAATATTGAAGTGATCACTGAAGAAATCAAAGAGGAAATTAAAAAAAATACCTAGAAACAAATGACAATGGAGACACAACGACCCAAAACCTATGGGATGCAGGAAAAGCAGTTCTATGGGGGAAGTTTATAGCAATACAAGCCCACCTTAAGAACCAGGAAACATCTCGAATAAACAACCTAACCTTGCACCTCAAGCAATTAGAGAAAGAAGAACCAAAAAACCCAAAGCTAGCAGAAGGAAATAAATCATAAAAATCTGATCAGAAATAAATGAAAAAGAAATGAAGGAAACAATCACAAAGATCAATAAAACTAAAAGCTGGTTCTTTGAGAAGATAAACAAAATAGATAAACCACTAGCCAGACTCATCAAGAAAAAACGGGAGAAGACTCAAATCAGTAGAATTAGAAATGAAAAAGGAGAAGTAACAACTGACACTGCAGAAATAAAAAAGATAATGAGAGATTACTACAAGCAACTCTATGCCAATAAATTGGACAATCTGGAAGAACTGGACAAATTCTTAGAAATGCACAACCTGCAAAGACTGAATCAGGAAGAAATAGAAAATATGAACAGACCAATCACAAGCACTGCAATTGAAAGTGTGATTAAAAATCTTCCAACAAACAAAAGCCCAGGACCAGATGGCTTCACAGGCGAATTCTATCAAACATTTAGAGAAGAGCTGACACCTACCCTTCTCAAACTCTTCCAAAATATAACAGAGGGAGGAATACTCCCAAATTGCTTCTACGAGGCCACCATCACCTTGATACCAAAACCAGACAAGGATGTCACAAAGAAAGAAAACTACAGGCCAATATCACTGATGAACATAGATGCAGAAATCCTGAACAAAATACTAGCAAACAGAATCCATTAAAAGGATCATACACCATGATCAAGTGGGGTTTATTCCAGGAATGCAAGGATTCTTCAATATATTCAAATCAATCAATGTGATACAGCATATTAACAAATTGAAGCAGGAAAACGATATGATCATCTCAATACATGCAAAGAAAGCTTTTGACGAAATTCAACACCCATGTATGATAAAAAGACTTCAGAAAGTAGGCATAGAGGGAACTTTTCTCAACATAATAAAGGCCATATATGACAAGCCCACAGCCAACATCATCCTCAATGGTCAAAAACTGAAAACATTTCCACTAAGATCAGGAACAAGACAAGGTTGCCCACTCTCACCACTCCAATTCAACATAGTTTTGGAAGTTTTAGCCCCAACATTCAGAGAAGAAAAGGAAATAAAATGAATCCAAATCGGAAAAGAAGAAGTAAAGCTGTCACTGTCTGCAGATGACATGATACTATACATAGAGAATCCTAAAGATGCTACCAGAAAACTACTAGAACTAATCAATGAATCTGGTAAAGTAGCAGGATGCAAAATTAATGAACAGAAATCTCTGGTATTCCTATATACTAATGATGAAAAATCTGAAAGTGAAATCAAGAAAACACTCCCATTTACAACTGCAACAAAAAGAATAAAATATCTAGGAATAAACCTACCTAAGGAGACAAAAGACATGTATGCAGAAAATTATAAGACACTGATGAAAGAAATTAAAGATGATAAAAATAGATGGAGAGATATACCATGTTCTTGGATTGGAAGCATCAACATTGTGAAAATGACTCTACCACCCAAAGCAATCTATAGATTCAATGCAATCCCTATCAAACTACCACTGGCATTTTTCACAGAACTAGAACAAAAAAATTCACAGTTTGTATGGAAACACAAAAGACCCCGAATAGCCAAAGCCATCTTGAGAACGATAATAGGAGATGGAGGAATCTGGCTCCCTGACTTCAGAATATACTACAAAGCTACAGCACTCAAGACAGTATGGTACTGGCACAAAAACAGAAAGATAGATCAATGGAACAGGATAGAAAGCCCAGAGATAAACCCACGCACATACGGACACCTTATCTTTGATAAAGGTGGCAGGAATGTACAGCGGAGAAAAGACAGCCTCTTCAATAAGTGGTGCTGAGAAAACTGGACAGTTACATGTAAAAGTATGAGATTAGATCACTCCCTAACACCATACACAAAAATAAGCTCAAAATGGATTAAAGACCTAAATGTAAAGCCAGAAACTATAAAAGTCTTATAGGAAAACATAAGTAGAACACTCTATGACATAAACCACAGCAAGATCCTTTCTGACCCACCTCCTAGAGTAATGGAAATAAAAACAAAAATAAACAAATGGGACCTAATGAAACTTCAAAGCTTTTGCACAGCAAAGGAAACAATAAACAAGACCACAAGACAACACTCAGAATGGGAGAAAATATTTGCAAATGAAGCAACTGACAAAGGATTAATCTCCAAAATTTACAAGCAGCTCATGCAGCTCAATAGCAGAAAAACAAACAACCCAGTCCTAAAATGGGCAGAAGACCTAAATAGACATTTCTCCAAAGAAGATATACAGACTGCCAACAAACACATGAAAGAATACTCAACATCATTAATCATCAGAGAAATGCAAATCAAAACTATAGTGAGATATCATCTCACACCAGTCAGAATGGCCCTCATGAAAAAAACCTAGAAACAATAAATGCTGGAGAGGGTGTGGAGAAAAAGGAACATTCTTGCACTTCTGGTGGGAATGTGAATTGGTACAGCCACTATGGAGAACAGTATGGAGGTTCCTTAAAAAATTACAAATAGAACTACCATATGACCCAGCAATCCCACTACTGGGCATATACCCCGAGAAAACCAAAATTCAAAAAGAGTCATGTACCAAAATGTTCATTGCAGCTCTGTTTACAATAGCCTGGAGATGGAAACAACCTAAATGCCCATCATCAGATGAATGAATAAAGAAGATGTGGCACATATATACAATGGAATATTACTCAGCCATAAAAGGAAACGAATTTGAGCTATTTATAATGAGGTGGATAGACCTAGAGTCTGTCATACAGAGTGAAGTAAGTCAGAAAGAAAAAGACAAATACCGTATGCTAACACATATATATGGAATTTAAGAAAAAAAAAAGTGTCATGAAGAACCTAGGGGTAAGACAGGAATAAAGACCCAGACCTACTGGAGAATGGACTTGAGGATATGGGGAGGGGGAAGGGTGAGCTGTGACAGGGCGAGAGAGAGTCATGGACATATACACACTAACAAACGTAAGGTAGATAGCTAGTGGGAAGCAGCCGCATGGTGCAGGGATATCGGCTCGGTGCTTTGTGACAGCCTGGAGGGGTGGGATAGGGAGGGTGGGAGGGAGGGAGATGCAAGAGGGAAGAGGTATGTGAACATATGTATATGTATAACTGATTCACTTTGTTATGAAGCAGAAAGTAACACACCATTGTAAAGCAATTATACCCCAATAAAGATGTTAAAAAAAAAAAGAAAGTTGTACATGAATGTTCAGAGCAGCATTATTTCTAATAGCCAAAAAATAGAAACAACCTAAATGTTCATCAACTGATAAATTGGATAAGCAAAAATGGTACATCCATACAGTGGAATATTATTCAACCATGAAAAAGAATGAAATAATAATGCATGAGGCAAGATGAATGAACGTTGAAGACATTATGCTAAGTAAAATAAGTCAATTACAAACTGCCATATAATGTATGTTTCTGTTTATATTAAATGTTCAGAATAGGTAAATACATAGAGACAGAAAGTTGATTAGTATTTTCCAGGGGATTGGGGAAGGAGGGAATGCAGAGTGACTGCTAATAAGTATAAGCTTTCTTATTTATTTATTTATTTATTTTTAACATCTTTATTGGAGTATAATTGCTTTACAATGGTATGTTAGTTTCTGCTGTATAACAAAGTGAATCATCTTTTGCAGTGATGAAAATATTGGGAAATTAGTGGTGACAGCTGCTCACCTTTGTGAATATACTAAAATCTAAAAGTGACTTGTATACATTAAAATGGTGATTTTTATGATAAGCAAATTATATTTCAAAAAACTGTTAATAATAATATGATTTGTTTTAGAAATCTTCAATGGTAACTTAAACTTGATGGTTTCATCTATTTCTGGATCTACTTTACTTGTAAAATCTAGTGCCATTTGTGTGGTTGAGTGTGAGCAAAATGACAAAGGGAAGAATTGTTGAAAACAGTTGGTGGGGAAAAAAGCCAAGTGAGTGACAACATAAATTTTGGCAAATAATTAGGGAGGAATTTTAAAGTTATTTCACATTTTAATGCATGTAAGCCTTACAAAATGTACTAATTTTTTCATAGACATTCTGTAAGCAGGGCACAAATAATCTTATAATGTCAAGTCTTTAGAATGAAACATATTATTCAAATATTTAACAATTTTTATAGATTTCAAAAGTTTATTTTTCATTATAAAGGAACAAGAGAATGAAGGGACTTATAAAATCTTTTCAGGGATATACTAGAGTCACCAAATGATATTTGTTTATTTCTGAACAATTTTCACACCTACTTCAATTTTATTGCCTATTCCAACTATGAAAACAACCGATACAGAAAAACAAATACTTATAAATATATGACAACGTGTGCTAATTGCTCTCTATGGCTATCTTTCAATATGCTGTGTATATATATATATATATATATATATATATATATATATATATATAATTTGATTGTTTTAGTTGACAAACCCACAGGAATAGTTAAAATGTGAGATCTTTGGGAGGATTTAGATAGCACGGTTTGTTTTCTTTTATTCTCTAAGTGAATTTCTTATTAAAAAAAAAGTCAAGAGCCTTTGTGATGTGGTAGAAAAGAAGAGCCTTTGGTATCAGACAATCCTGTGTTCAAATCTTAATTAGCTCTGCCATTCATAAGCTATGTCACTTTGGGAAAACTGATTAATATTTCTGAGATTTTGTTTCCTCATCTGTAAAATTTAGAGATTAATACATCATAATAATGCCATAGTAACTAAGATTTATTAAGTATTCATTACGTTCCTGGTTCTTCATTAGATTCTTTACATATATATCCAGCTTGACATTCAAAATATTTATCAGAGGAGGTGGGCAAAAATTAATCAAGGTTGGGTCCGACTACAGTGCTATTTCAGGGTCCTGTGGGCTCTCTGCCCTAGCAGACATTGATTCATTTGATATTAAATTGTAGGGAAGTAGAGGGTAGAGGGGCAAGGGGACATTTGTGTAAAGATGAGGGGGTTTAAAAGCAGTTATTCACAAACTGTTAAGTTTTTCTTTCTCTTTCTTTCTTTCCTTCTTTTTTTTCAAGTGTAAGCCAAATGAATATTAGCCCTAAATGTACTACATCATTTAATCCTCACAAAAAACATAGTTTGTTGCTATTATAAGAATTTTATATAAAGAAAAACTAAAATTCAGAAACATAGTTTGTCACCCGGCCAGTAAATGTTTAAGCCAGGATTTGAATCAATGTGAGTTGTATTAGTCCTTAAATAAAGTTTTGGCTTTCAAAATAGTACAAGTTTTTAACATTCAGCTTACTATTTCAACTGCCACTCCATGATTTTCTAATTAAACTTGCCAAATGAGATTTTTGAGGCAATATATTAAAGTGAATTATGACAGATTCTGTATTCAAACAAATTGGATTAGAATCTTGGTTCACTACTACCACTTGTATAATTTTGGAATAGTTACTTACTACTTTTGATCCTCTATTTTCCCATCAGTAAAATGTAGATAATTAACATATCTACCTCATATAATTTTTAGACTTAAATAAGATATATACAAACTGTTTACGGTACTGCTTGCAATTTAATTACAGTTCAATAACTTTAGTGACTAATGTTATTAGTAGGTATTCAATGCCTTTCTGTACTTGGAATCTTATCTTTACTGCATAGCCAAATAGACCTTTAAAACGTTTTAGTTTTGAAATTGACCTATTATAATAACTGATGATTGAATGAGACTGCATACACTCCATATGATCTAACTTACCTATACTCCATATAGTCAAGCACCGTATCTAGTTTACTTCTGAATTTAAAAACATAGTGCAAGGCATAGTGTTTCAGATAATAAACCTGAATAACGAGTGAGTGAATGAAATAATGAAACCCAGTTGTTTGAGGATGCCACTTGCCAGCAGATAGCTCCAAAGACCTGTGAAAATTCTTAAAAAAGTGGAAAGTAAAATTTAAAAATTCTGTGAGAAGCTCTCAAGGTTTTTTTTTTTTTTTTTTGCTCTCAAACTTTTTAAAAAACTCATCTAAGACAAATCAAAACATACAAGAATACAAAGAATTAGTCACAATACAAGAATACAAAGAATTAGTCACAGGTGTTTAAAAGCAATTATCTTTTCTGTGATCCTTGTAGTTTACTGACTGCTACAACTACTTTAAAAAAGAACAAACATTTACATTTGAAACTAAAATTCAGGCAGTTTTAATGTTTTCAAAATCAAACTGCATTTCAAATCAAATGCAAATATATATTCAAAAATAGATTGCTTCTATTTGCTGTATTCTTACTCATAAATACTCAGCTTCTGGAGAAAGAATACCGTATGAGGCAGTGTGATATGGCTTCTTTAAGGAAAAACAAAACACTGACAATAGGGATATGAAGAAAAATGGTTAGATTCTCCTCTAGATAGAAAGTATTTTATATTTACAACTGAGGAAATCTGGTTGTGGGAAGAACAAATGATTAAATAAATATATATGTGTATACACTCTCTCACACACACACGTATATATATATATGACCTTTGTCAGTTTTAATACAATGATAAATAGCTGTAAAGACTATTAAAAATAATTGATAATAGTTACCTAATATTTTAAGAAATTTTTATTTTTGTGAGTCTCTGGTTTTTATTATTTTCTACTTTTCTTCTTCTATGATGTCATTAAGATGCTTTATAAAATTGCCCTCCTGTGGATGGGGAACATGAAGTTTGACACAGGTCACTACTCTTGTTCATATTTTCTAAATTGGAAATGTGATTTTTAACATTAATTAAATTAGTATTTTTAATTAAATTAGTATTTAATCTTCATGGCTTCTTTGATGAGCCTTGGTCTATTGTTTTGAAGATGAAATTGATAATCCTGGTTTATATTTATTAACAATTACATAGGCTAGCTTTACATCCTATTTTCTAAACCTGAAAATGAATTCTAGACACCTCAGTATGTTGGCTCAATCAAAATGACAAAAGAAACACTAAAATATAACTGTTTATACTTATGAAAAAAGAAAGGCACAATCTTTTAATTTCTAACTGGAAAATTAAAAACATATTCTTTAGGAATATATAGATAGGTGGTAAAATTATAAAGAAGAGCAAAAATATAATCCCTAAAACTAGGGTAACAGTGATGGAAAGATGGAATTGTGAGTGGTGAGAGGCACAAGGTGGGCTAGTGAGGTGCTGGATTTATTCTATTTCTTCATCTAGGTGTCCATTTGAAATTAATCATAAAACTACACATAAATTATTTAATAAAAATTAATAAAATTTTCTGTGTGAGTTCTGTGCTTCATAATTCTTCAATTAACAAGATCATACTAACAATAACTCATCTAAAGAAGTGTTCTGACTCCAAACACGTTAGCAAAGTACAATATTAATACAATAATTATGTCTTATTTCAAAACTAGAAATTTGTTGGGATTGGGGGAATGTGGGAAAGGGAAGGAAATGCTCTCCTTGCAGTCAGTTTTAAATATCTGTTATAGAAAAATTTTAACATATACCTAAATAAATAGAATAGTCTAATGGAACCCTATAAATCAAGCACCCAGCTTCAAAAATTTTCTACTGATGGCTAATCTTCTTTATTCATACACTACCCATTTCACTCCTTCTCACATAATTTTGTAAGCAATTTGAGAAAGAAGAACAAAACCCCAAATTTAGCAGAAGGAAAGAAAACACAAAAATCAGATCAGAAATAAATGAAAATGAAATGAAGGAAACAATAGCAAAGATCAATAAAACTAAAAGCTGGTTCTTTGAGAAGATGAACAAAATTGATAAACCGTTAAGCAGACTCATCAAGAAAAAAGGGAGAAGACTCAAATCAATAGAATTAGAAATGGAAAAGGAGAAGTAAGTACTGACACTGCAGAATACAAAATATCATGAGAGATTACTACAAGCAACTCTATGCCAATAAAATGCACAACCTGGAAGAAATGCACAAATTCTTAGAAATGCACAACCTGCAAAGACTGAATCAGGAAGAAATAGAATATATGAACAGACCAATCACAAGCACTGAAATTGCAACTGTGATGAAAAATCTTCCAACAAACAAAAGCCCAGGACCAGATGGCTTCGCAGGTGAATTCTATCAAACATTTAGAGAAGAGGTAACACCTATCCTTCTCAAATTCTTCCAAAATATAGCAGAGGGAGGAACACTCCCAAACTCATTCTATGAGGCCACAATCACCCTGATACCAAAACCAGACAAGGATGTCACAAAGAAAGAAAACTACAGGCCTATATCACTGATGAACATAGATGCAAAAATCCTCAACAAAATACTAGCAAACAGAATCCAACAGCACATTTAAATGATCATACACCATGATCAAGTGATGTTTATTCCAGGAATGCAAGGATTCTTCAATATACACAAATCAATCAGTGTGATACACCATATTAACAAATTGAAGGAGAAAAACCATATGGTCATCTCAATAGATGCAGAGAAAGCTTTTGACAAAATTCAACACCCATTTATGATAAAAACCCTGCAGAAAGTAGGCATAGAGGGAACTTTCCTCAACATAATAAAGGCCATATATGACAAACCCACAGCCAACATCATCCTCAATGGTGAAAAACTGAAAGCATTTCCACTAAGTTCATGAACAAGATAAGGTTGCCCACTCTCACTACTCTTATTAAACATAGTTTTGGAAGTTTTAGCCACAGCAATCAGAGAAGAAAAGGAAATAAAAGGAATCCAAATTGGAAAAGAAGAAGTAAAGCTGTCACTGTTTGCAGATGACATGATACTATACGTACAGAATCCTAAAGATGCTACCAGAAAACTACTAGAGCTAATCAATGAATTTGGTAAAGTAGCGGGATACAAAATTAATGCACAGAAATCTCTGGCATTCCTACACACTAATGATGAAAAATATGAAAGTGAAATCAAGAAAACACTCACATTTACCAATGCAACAAAAATAATAAAATATCTAGGAATAAACCTACCTAAGGAGACAAAAGACCTGTATGAAGAAAATAATGACACTGAAGAATGAAACTAAAGATGATACAAATAGATGGAGAGATATACCATGCTCTTGGATTGGAAGAATCAACATTGTGAAAATGACTCTACTACCCAAATCAATCTAGAGATTCAGTGTAATCCCTATCAAACTACCACTGGCATTTTTCACAGAAATAGAACAAAAACTTTCACAGTTTGTATGGAAACACAAAAGATCCCGAATAGCCAAAGACATCTTGAGAACAATAATAGGAGCTTGAGGAATCAGGCTCTCTGACTTCAGACTATACTACAAAGCTACAGTAAACAAGACAATATGGTACTGGCACTAAAACAGAATGATAGATCAATGGAACAGGATAGAAAACCCAGAGATAAACCCACGCACATATGGTCACCTTATCTTTGATAAAAGAGACAGGAATGTACAGTGGAAAAGGACAGCCTCTTCAATAAGTGGAGCTGGGAAACTGGCCGGGTACATGTAAAAGTATGAGATTAGATCATTCCTGAACACCATACGCAAATTTAAGCTCAAAATGGATTAAAGACCTAAATGTAAGGCCAGAAACTATCAAACTCTTAGAAGAAAGCATAGGCAGAACACTCTATGACATAAATCACAGCAAGATCCTTTTTGACCCACCTCCTAGAGAAATGGAAATAAAAACAAAATAAACAAATGAGACCTAATGAAACTTCGAAGCTTTTGCACAGCAAAGAAACAATAAACAAGACCACAAGACAACACTCAGAATGGGAGAAAATATTTGCAAATGAAGCAACTGACAAAGGATTAATCTCCAAAATTTATAAGCAGCACATGCAGCTCAATAACAAAACAACAAAAAACCCAATCCAAAAATGGGCAGAAGACCTAAATAGACATTTCTCCAAAGAAGATATACAGACTGCCAACAAACACTTGAAAGAATGCTCAATATCATTAATCATTAGAGAAATGCAAATCAAAACTACAATGAGATATCATCTCACACCAGTCAGCATAGCCATCATCAAAAAATCTAGAAACAATAAATGCTGGAGAGGGTGTGGAGAAAAGGGAACACTCTTGCACTACTGGTGGGAATGTGAATTGGTACAGTCACTATGGAGAACAGTACGGAAGTTCCTTAAAAAGCTACAAATAGAACTACCATATGACCCAGCAATCCCACTACTGGGCATATACCCTGAGAAAACCATAATTCAAAAAGAGTCATGTACCAAAATGTTCATTGCAGCTCGATTTACAATAGCTCAGAGATGGAAACAACCTAAGTGTCCATCATTGGATGAATGGATAAAGAAGATGTGGCACATATATACAATGGATTATTACTCAGCCATAAAAAGAAACGAAATTGAGCTATTTGTAATGAGGTGGATAGAACTAGAGTCTGTCATACAGAGTGAAGTAAGTCAGAAAGAGAAAGACAAATACTGTATGCTAACACATATATATGGAATTTAAGAAAAAAAATGTCATGAAGAACCTAAGGGTAAGACAGGAATAAAGACACAGACCTACTAGAGAATGGATTTGAGGATATGGGGAGGGGAAAGGGTAAGCTGTGACAAAGTGAGAGAGAGGCATGGACATATATACACTACCAAATGTAAGGTAGATAACTAGTGGGAAGCAGTCGCCTAGCACAGGGAGATCAGCTGGGTGCTTTGTGACCGTCTGGTGGGGTGGGATAGGGAGGGTGGGAGGGAAGGAGATGGAAGAGGAAAGAGATATGGGAACATATGTATATGTATAACTGATTCACTTTGTTATAAAGCAGAAACTAACACACCATTGTAAAGCAATTATACTCCAATAAAGATGTAAAAAAAAAAAGCAAATCCCTAATATCATAAATATTTCATTATGTATATTGAAAAATTGACTCTTTTTATGTAATGTACCGATAGTATTATTTCCACACCTTAAAAATAAAATTAATAATTCCTTCATATTATTAAATATACAGTCAATATATTTTTATACTGTAATATAAAATTTCCAGTTTTATATATAACTTTACATATACACACACACACATATATATTCCAGGATAAAGATATATATAGGACTAGAAATTTCATATTCAAGTATAAAATTATACTGACTGTATATTTATATATCTTTTAACTCTCTTTAAAACATTAGGTCCATCTCTTTGCAGTTTTTTTATAGAGACTGAGGTATTTGTACAAAGACATATTTTTTAAAAAATAGTTTTATTGATGTATAAAATTGACATAAAAAATTAACCTATTTTAGGTGTGTAATTCAAATTCAAATGTGACAAATGTGCAGTCCTGTAGTCGCTACCACAATAATGATAGAAATTTCCATCATCTTCCAAAAGTTCCCCTGTGCTCTTTTGTCATTAATCCCCTCCTCCTAATGCTGGCACTTGGCATCCACTGATGTGACTTCCATCATTATAATTCTGCTCTTTCTAGGATTTCATACAAGTGGAATTTTATACTATGTCGGCTTTTGTGTCTAGTTCCTTAAACTTAAATAATGCTTTTGAGATTTGTCCATGTCATTACATTTTTCCGTAGTCATTCATTTATATTGTTGAGAAGTATTCCATTGCATAGATATAGCACACAAAAAAGCACCTTTTTAAAAATAAAAGTTAGCTAAGCAAAAATAGTACTTTTTTGCTAATAGTTTGCTCTTTTCCATGTTGACACATCACGGTAACCACTAAGTTAAAGGAAATAAATGCCACAACCTGCTTCATAGAATTATATTTATATTATTTGTTTTCAGGAAGAAGAGTCTGCAATTCTTCTCAATATGGCTTTTTAATTACAGTTATAACTAAGATGCACAGAAATAATGTTTCAAAGGCATACTAAAGCACAACTTTAGGATATTCTTTATGATTGTAGAAATGTGGTAATAAGAGTAGAGTAATCAACTGGATAATTTCTTCTAAGCAAAAATATTGGAGCAAGTAAATTGTGGAAAAAGATTAACAAACAGGGACAGGTTCTGCTCAAAAATGGCTTAAATTGCACACCAATTATCATTCTGTATTATAAATATAGACAAATATAACCTTGTGAGCACAAGAAGCTGAATTTTTAGGCAATTACGTGTGCCACGTTACAAAATGTAGATTAAAGGACTGGTGCCACGTTACAAAATGTAGATTAAAGGACTGTGATGTAGATTAAAGGACTGGGATATTAAAGTTAAAAAAATACATACTAAAGACCAAACGTTTGTCCTTCAGGTGAGTCATGTTTAAAATACTGATTCAAACAAATATTTTTCTCTATATTCACTATAATATTTAATAGTACATTTCTAACAGATATTTATGTTTTATATATAAATACTTTTATTATGTTCTTTCAATATATAACATTTATTTTTATGGATCTTTTGGGTTTTTAAATTTTTTTTTTTTACAAATTAAGACCTATTTTCAGATTATAGAAATGTTCCATGTTTAAGTTACTTTATGCGGCATTAAAGGAGGAGCCAATTAAAATAAACGTCAAATATAATCTGAACAAATCTTAACTTTATATAATTCTCAGAGAAATTATTCAATAAGTGATTAAAGGAAGATTAATAAAAAACAGGAAATAATTCACCTATTTTCTGATTTCTTTGTTTACATTTCTAAACATAAAATTTATAAACTTAAAACAAGCACCCAAATTTTGAAGGCAAAAAAGCAACAGTGATTTAAAAGGAAGCATGGGGGAGGATGGAATGAATCCCTAGTGAATGAAGTGTAATATTACGTGTTGTTTTCTTACTCTTTCATAAGCTGGTATTGAATGTCTTTCATTTCTTGGGGAAAGAAAGATAAAATAAAAATTATGTGTTTTTTTTCTCCAATACTGGTAAAAACAAGTAACGCTGCTTGTACCTTTACTTCTCTGTTTACTTTTCTGGTTGGTTATAAAAATGGTTTGTTAAGGAAGGGGTATAATAGTGAGAAACTGTGAAACTACAACATATTGCCTAATTTTATAATAGGAGAAAGTTTATTCAGACTTTTATTATTGTTATTATCATTATTCCCACTTTTGATCGGTCAGGAATTTGTGAACAGCTTAGCTCATTTGGGGTCTCATGAGGTTGCAGGATGTTGGCTGGGGTTGCAGTGATCTGAAAGCTGGAATGCAGCAAAAGGATATTTCCAAGGTCCAAGGCAGTTCACTCTCATTGCTGGCAAGTTGGTGCTGGTTGTTGGCAGGAGGCCTTGGTTCTTCTCCACATATGTGATTTCAGTGTGATTTCAGAAACAGTGGCTGGTTTCTCCCAGAGCAAACAATCCAAGATTTAGTTTTGTCCTTTTACTTGTGAAACTGCCAAAAACTCCACTTAGATTTACAGTTGTTACTACATGGCAATTAAAATATGACTAGTTTGAATGAAGTTTTCTATTTTTCATATTTCCTCAATGAGGTTTTCCATTTTCAACCATATATTTGTAGCTAGAATAGAATAGTCTCCCTCTTTTTAAGTGTCCCAATATTTAATGTGCACAAAAATTATCATACATTTGATCCTACTTGTGAATGCCTAAGTTACTTATTTAGAGAAGAACTAATTTCTTTATGTCTTATATTCAACAGTTGTAATACTAACAAAGTATGTAGCTGATATTTCCTGATTACAATTTTTTGCTTTGGTTCTCTGTTGTCTCTGTATAGTCTCTCTTCCAAGCCTGTATATTTTTTTCAAAGCTATAAGTGTCCCAACACTTAAATCCTTCTTTTCAGCAAGAATGTCTCATTACATAGAGAACATAGATGTGATGGAAAATAGTAGAAATTCATTAAAAATATTAGCCTCCCATAAATAAATATGTCTTTATCAAATCCATTCTTATGTTTACCATAGTATTTCAGCACATTAAATATTAGTATTCCAGACTAAGGCTAATCTTGTCATTTTCTCAGAATCTTATCATCTCCCTCATTCTTATGAACCTGGCTCTATCAACTATCCATTTTCTGTTTTACATTTAAAACATCTTCCTCTCTACTGAAGTATTCAGCATCTTCCATCTGGAAAAAAAATCAAACAAACAAAAAAGAAAAAATAGAACTTGTAGTGAATCCATCATTTATTTTATTACCTTAGGTAGGTATAGCCAAGTTTTAAGACAAAAATAGACTACTTTTATAATCCTCTATATCCCTTCCTCCTGTTCTCTATCCAACTTTTTGTAATCTGTATTCCACACCCATCACTCTAATTTGTTATTTCAACCAATATTTATTGAGTGACTTCTACCTGCCAGGGAATGTCCTCTGTGCTGGGGATACATCAAAGAATAAAATAGAAATGATCCTTCCAGACCTTTTAGAGTTTGCATTCTAGTTGCAGCTTGGGGGTTGGGGAAAGACAGATAAATAACTATAAATACGTCAGTACATAAGTAAGTAAATAAATAATAAAGCACATTAGAATATGATAAGTATTATGAATTAAAAGTAGAACAAGAGAATGGAGTTTGAGAAGGCCAAGGTGAGGAGCAGTTTGCAGTACGAAATGGGGTGATTAGGGTGGGCCTCACTGAAAAGATAAGACTTAAGCAGAGACTGAAGATTAGAGAGTGATGCAAATGAATAACTGGGGAAAATAACTCTAGGCATAATGCAATAACTAGAGTATATCTTTATGGGAAGCATGTGCCTGCTGTGCTGAAAGAACAATAATGAGACCATTAGCTGGAGCAAAGAGAACGAAAGGTGAAAAATCTAAAAGTATGTCAGAAAGATAATGGGGCACATCATCATAGAGTCTTACGGGCTTTAATAAAGAATTTATTTTTTGTGCTGAGTAAAATTAAGGGACGTTGGAGGGCTTTGTGCAGAGAAGTAACATAATTGGACTTCTGATTTTTTGAAGGTACACTATGGCTGCTCTGTTGAGAGTAGTACTTTCGGAGAAAGGGAAGAAACAGGGGAACCTACTAGGAGACTATTGCAGTAATTTAGGTAAGAGCCAAGGTAGTGATAAGTGGTTAGATTGTGGATATATTTTAAAAGTAGAATCAAAAGGATCTCCTGACAAATTGAATGTGGGGTCTGAGGGGAAAAAAATGAGTCAAATGTGATTCTCAAATTTTCCCTTGAGTAACCTTAAGGATGGAATTGACATCAATTGACCTGATAAAAGCTTCCTGTGGATCAGGTTTTAGGCAAGATCAGAAATTGTTTTCAATATGTAGAGTTTATCACAGCGTTCTTTGGAGAAACAGAAGCAACTGAAAAGTTAACCCCTAGAATTTGCAACGAAGAAATCATTTTTTATCTTGACTAAAGCTTTGACGGAGTGCTAAGGGCAAATGCCTGACCAGATTGGATTTAAGGCAGAGTAAGAGAAGATAAATAAGAACAATAACTGATCTATTTTGATCACTTTTGCAAAACAATTTTCTATTTATATTTCTTTTCAAAGAACTGGCTTTTGATTTTGTTGTCATAAAAATCTGTCTTCTTTTTTAAATTGATTACTTCCTTCTGCTTTCTTCCTTTGATTCCAATGAGGTTTTTTAACTCTTTCAGTAAGGTGCTTACATTCCATTGCAAAATAGATACACTTGAAGCTATAAATTTATCTCTAAGAACCACTTTAGCTATATCCCACAAGTTTGATATATTGTTCTTTCATTGACATCCATCTCTAGGTAGTTTGTAATTTTATGTGTAATTGCGGATTTAATGCACACTTTATTTTAGAATGTATTTTTAGCCCCCAATGATACGATGCATGTGAGTGTGTGTTTGTGCATGTTGGAACATTCAAATTTGTATTACGGGCAAAACATGTAATCTGTATTTTATTAAATCTTTCAAATTTGCTCTAATTTTTTAAGTGAAACTAGCTGGATATTGATTTTTACTTGACAATTATCTACCTTCAGATCTTCTAAGATATTTCTCACCTGTATTCTGGGATCTATTTTGGATGATTAAAAATCTGCTTTCAGGGGCTTCCCTGGTGGTGCAGTGGTTGAGAGTCTGCCTGCCGATGCAGGGGACACGGGTTCGTGCCCTGGTCCAGGAAGATCCCACATGCTGCGGAGCGGCTAGGCCCATGAGCCATGGCCACTGAGCCTGTGCGTCAGAGCCTGTGCTCTGCAACGGGAGAGGCCACAAGAGTGAGAGGCCCGTGTACCACAAAAAAAAAAAAAAGTCGGCTTTCGGTATTAATTGTCCTTTGCAGGTAGGCTGTCTTTCTGTGCAGAAGCTGTGAAAAAAATTTTTTTCTTTATCATTGAGGTTGCAGTTTCATGATGACTTTTCTAGGTATGAAATTTATTTATTTATTTATTTACTATTTTTATTTTTCTTGCTCCACACTCAGAGTGTTACCAGATTGGTCAACTAGACCTGCACCAGGGTCCTAGCTGAGACCCCTTGTCTCAGCCAGGGAGGCTCTTTTTCCAATCGAATTCACGCAGCCAATAATGAAACCAATGCTGAGACTGGAACAGTGCAAGCTTTATTCAATGGTCAAAGAATGAAGAAGTGGGAACATAGTTTGCAAATCAACTTCTCAATCCATTTCAGACAGAAACATCAAATATATAAGATGGACCAGGTAAAAGGGAGGGAATTGGAAATAGTGGGGGGAATATTTATGAATTATCCAAGAACAGGGGTGTGGTTTGAACTCAAACTGATGAACCATTTCTTTTCAGTCTTTGTGTGGGCATTTCTGGTTGTTGTCATGGTAATTGTCAACTGTCATGGCACTGGTGGGTATATCATTTAGCAAATTAATGTATTACATTGAGCATGTAATGAGGCTCAAGGTCTACTGAAAGTCAAATTTTCAGCCATCTTGGGCCTAGTTGGTTCTAACTGGTTCTTGATTTTTGATCTTTGCAGCTAGCTTCCTATTGAAACTTACATAAGAGTAATTGCTTTCCATTGGGGGAGGGGCAGGGGTATGATTCTGGGGCAACAGCCTTGGTAACAAGAGTGCTCTTTAAATTTAAGGATTCATGAAGTTTCTTCTATTATAAAAATTATCAATTATTATCTCTTTGCCAATTGCTTCTTCAATGTTCCCTCTGTTGTCTTCCTCTGGAATTAATAGTAGATAAAACTCCAAATCACTCTGCTTTGTCAACTTCTCATTTTTAGTTTCATGTATTTTTTTCTCTTTTATTTATTTATTTTAACGTTTTTAAGGAGGATAATTGCTTTACAATGGTGTGTTAGTTTCTGCTTTATAACAAAGTGAATCAGTTATACATATACATATATACCATATCTCTTCCCTCTTGTGTCTCCCTACCTCCCACGCTCCCTATCGCACACTTCTGGCTGGTCACAAATCACCGAGCGGATCTCCCTGTGCTATGCAACTGCTTCCCACTACCTATCTATTTTACGTTTGGTAGTGTATATATGTCCATGACACTCTCTCACTTTGTCACAGCTTACCCTTCCCCCTCTCTGTGTCCTCAGGTCCATTCTCTAGTAGGTCTGCATTTTTATTCCCATCTTGCCCCAGGTTCTTCATGACAATTTTTTTTTTTAGATTCCATATATATGTGTTAGCATACAGTATTTGTTTTTCTCTTTCTGCCTTACTTAACTCTGTATGACAGACTCAAGGTCCATCCACCTCACTACACATAACTCAATTTTGTTTCTTTTATGGCTGACTAATATTCCATTGTATATATGTGCCACATCTTCTTTATCCATTCATCTGTTAACGGACACTTAGGTTGTTTCCATGTCCTGGCTATTGCAAATAGAACTGCAATGAACATTGTGGTACATGAGTCTTTTTGAATTATGGTTTTCTCAGGGTATATGCCCAGTAGTGGGATTGCTGGGGCGTATGGTAGTTCTATTTTTAGTTCTTTAAGGAACCTCCATACTGTTCTCCATAGTGGCTGTATCAATTTACATTACTACCAACAGTGTATAAGGGTTCCCTTTTTCCACATCATCTTCAGCATTTATTGTTTGTAGATTTTTTGATGATGGCCATTCTGACCGTTGTGAGATGTTATCTCATTGTAGTTTTGATTTGCATTTATCTAATGATTAATGATGTTGAGCATTCTTTCAAGAGTTTGTTGGCAATTTGTATATCTTCTTTTGAGAAATGTCTATTTAGGTCTTTTGCACATTTTTGGATTGGGTTTTTTTTTTTTTTTTTGATATTGAGCTGCATGAGATGCTTGTAAATTTTGGAGACTAATCCTTTGTCAGTTTGCAAATATTTGCAAACATTTTCTCCCATTCTGAGGGTTGTCTCTTCATCCTATTTATGGTTTCCTTTGCTGTGCAAAAGCTTTTAAGTTTCATTAGGTCCCATTTGTTTAGTTTTGTTTTGATTTTCAATTCTCTAGGAGGTGGGTCAAAAAGGATGTTGCTGTGATTTATGTCATAGGGTGTTCTGCCTATATTTTCCTCTAAGAGTTTGATAGTGTCTGGCCTTACATTTAGGTTTTCAATCCATTTTGAGTTTACTTTTGTGTTTGGGGTTAGGGAGTGTTCTAATATCATTCTTTTACATGTAGCTGTCCAGTTTTCCCAGCACCAGTTATTGAAGAGGCTGTCTTTTCTCCACTGTATATTCTTGCCTCCTTTTTCAAGATAAGGTGACCATATGTACGTGGGTTTATCTCTGGGCTTTCTATCCTGTTCCATTGAACTATATTTCTGTTTTTGTGCCAGTACCATACTGTCTTGATTACTGTAGCTTTGTAGTATAGTCTGAAGTCAGGGAGCCTGATTCCTCCAGCTCCGTCTTTCTTTCTCAACATTGCTTTGACTATTTGGGATCTTTTGTGTTTCATACAATTTGTGAAATTTTTTGTTCTAGTTCTGTTAAAAATGCCAGTGGTAGTTTGATAGGGATTGCACTGAATCTGTAGATAGCTTTCGGTATTATAGTCATTTTCACAATGTTAATTCATCCAAACCAAGAACACAGTATATCTCTCCATCTATTTGTATCATCTTTATTTCATCAATGTCTTATAATTTTCTGCAGACAGGACTTTTTCTCCTTAGGTAGGTTTATTCATAAGTATTTTATCATTTTTGTTGCAATGGTAAATTGGAGTGTTTTCTTAATTTCACTTCCAGAGTTTTCATCATTAGTGTATAGGAATGCAAGAGATTTCTGTGCACTAATTTTTATCCTTCTACTTTACCAAATTCATTGATTAGCTCTAGTAGTTTTCTGGTAGCATCTTTAGGATTCTCTATGTATAGTATCATGTCGTATGCAAACAGTGACAGCTTTACTTCTTCTTTTCAGATTTGCATTCCTTTTATTTATTTTTTCTTCTCTGATTGCTGATGCTATAACTTCCAAAACTACATTGAAAAATAGTGGTGAGAGGGGGCAATCTTGCCTTGTTCCTGATCTTAGTGGAAATGTTTTCAGTTTTCACCATAGTGGACAATGTTGGCTGTGTGTTTGTCATATATGGCCTTTATTATGTTAAGGTAAGTTCCTCTATGACTACTTTCTGGGGGATTTTTTATCGTTAATGGTTGTTGAATTTTGTTGAAAGCTTTCTCTGCATCTATTGAGATGATCATACAGATTTTCTCCTTCATATTGTTAATACGGTGTATCACATGGATTGATTTGCGTATATTGAAGAATCCTTGCATTCCTGGGATAAACCCCACTTGATCATGGTGAATGATCCTTTTAATGTGCTGTTGGATTCTGTTTGCTAGTATTTTGTTGACGATTTTCCGTCTATGTTCATCAGTGATATTGTTCTGTCATTTTCTTTTTCTGTAACATCTTTGTCTGGTTTTGGTATCAGGGTGATGGTGGCCTCGTGGAATGAGTTTGGGTGTCTTCCTCCCTCTGCTATATTTTGGAAGAGTTGGAGAAGGATAGGTGTTAGCTATTCTCTAAATGTTTGATAGAATTTGCCTCTGAAGCCATCTGGTCCTGGGCTTTTGTTTGTTGGAAGATTTTTAATCACAGTTTCAATTTTAGTGCCTGTGATTGGTCTGTTCATAATTTCTATTTCTTCCTGGTTCAGTCTGGGAAAGTTGTGCATTTCTATGAATTTGTCCATTTCTTCCAGCTTATTCATTTTATTGGCATATAGTCGCTTGTAGTACTCTCTCATGGTCCTTTGCATTTCTGCAGTGTCAGTTGTTACTTCCCCTTTTTCATTTCTAATTCTATTGATTTGAGTATTCTCCCTTTTTTTCTTGATGAGTCTGCCTAACGGTTTGTCAATTTTGTTCATCTTCTCAAAGAACTTCCTTTTAGTTTTATTGATCTTTGCTATCATTTCCTTTTCATTTATTTCTGATCTGAGTTTTATGATTTCTTTCCTTCTGCTAAATTTGGGGTTTTGTTGTTCTTCTTTCTCAAATTGTTTTAGGTGTAAGGTTAGGTTGTTTGTTTGAGGTGATTCTTGTTTCTTAAGGTAGGACTGCATTGTTATAAAATTCCCTCTTAGTATTGCTTTTGCTGTATCCCATAGGTTTGGGTCACCATTGTATCATTTTCATTTGTTTCTAGGTATTTTTTAAATTTCCTCTTTGATTTCTTCAGTGATCTCTTGTTTATTAAGTTGTGTACTATTTAGACTCCATGTGTTTGTATATTTTAGAGATTTTTTCCTGTAGTTGATATCTAGTCTCATAGTGTTGTGGTCCAAAAAGATACTTGGTATGATTTCAGTTTTCTTAAATATACCAAGGCTTGATTTGTGACCCAAGATATTATCTATCCTGGGGAATGTTCCATGATCACTTGAGAAGAAAGTGTATTCTGTTGTTTTTGGATGGAATGTCCTATAATATCAATTAAGTCCATTTTCTTAATGTATCATTTAAAGCTTGTGTTTCCCTATTTATTTTAATTTTGAATGATCTGTCCATTGTTGAAATTGGGGTGTTAAAGTCCCTTACTCTGATTTTGTAACCATCAATTTCCCCTTTTATGGCTGTTAGTATTTGCCTTATGTATTGAGGTGCTCCTATGTTGGATGCATAAATATTTACAATTGTTACATCTTCTTCTTGGATTGATCCCTTGATCATTATGTAGTGTCCTCCTTTGTCTCTTGTAGTAGTCTGTGTTTTAAAGTCTATTTTGTCTGATATGAGAATTGCTACTTTAGCTTTCTTTTGATTTCCATTTGCATGGAATATCTTTTTCCATCACATCACTTTCAGTCTGTATGTGTCCCTACATCTGAAGTGGGTCTCTTGTAGACAGCATATATAGGGGTCTTATTTTTGTATCCATTCAGCCACATCCATTCTATGTCTTTTGGTTGGAGCATTTAATCCATTTACAATTAAGGTAATTATCGATATGTATATTCTTATTACCATTTTCTGAATTGATTTGGGTTTTTTATTGTAGGTTTTTTCCTTCTCTTCTGTTTCCTGTCTAGAGAAGTTCCTTTAGTATTTGTTGTAAAGCTGGTTTGGTTTTGCTGAATTTTCTTGGCTTTTGCTTGTCTGTAAAGGTTTTAATTTCTTTGTCAAATATGAATGAGATCCTTACTGGATAGAGTAATCGTGGTTGTCGGGTTTTCTCTTTCATCACTTTAAATGTGTCCCTCCACTCTCTTCTGGCTTGCAGAGTTTCTGCTGAAAGATCAGCTGTTAACATTATGGGGATTCCCTTGTGTATTATTTTTATTTTCCCTTGCTGCTTTTATTATTTTTTCTTTGTATTTAATTTTTGATAGTTTGATTAATATATTTCTTGGCATGTTTCTCCTTGGATTTATCCTGTATGGGACTCTCTGTGCTTCCTGGACTTGATTAACTGTTTCCTTACCCTTATTAGGGAAGTTTTCAATGATAATCTCTTCAAATATTTTCTCAGTTCCTTTCTCTTACTATTCTTCTTCTGGGACCCCTATAATTTGAAGGTTGGTGCGTTTAATATTGCCCCAGAGATCTCTGAGACTCTTCTCAATTCTTTTCATTCTTTTTTCTTTATTCTGCTCTACATTAGTTATTTCCAATATTTTATCTTCCAGATCACTTTTCTGTTCTTTGCCTCAGTTATTCTTCTATTGATCCCTTCTAGAGAATTTTCCATTTCATTTATTGTATTTTTTATGATTGTTTGCTGCTCTTTTTTTCTTCTAGGTCCTTGTTAAACGTTTCTTGTATTTCTCCATTCTATTTAAAGATTTTGGATCATCTTTACTATCATTATTCTGAATTCTTTTTCAGGTAGACTACCTATTTCCTCTTCATTTTTTAGGTCTGGTGGGTTTTTACCTTGCACCTTCATCTTCTGTGTTTTTGCTCATTTTGCTTAAGTTTCTGCATTTGGGGTCTCCTTTTCACAGGCTTCAGGTTCGTAGTTCCCATTGTTTTTGGTGTCTGTCCCCAGTGGCTAAGATTGGTTCAGTGTGTTGTGTAGGCTTCCCTGTGGAGGGGACCAGTGCCTATGTTTTGTTAGATGAGGCTGGATTGTGTCTTTCTGGTGGGAAGGTCCACTTCTGGTGGTGTGTCCTGGGGTGTCTGTGACCTTATTATGATTTTAGGCATCCTCTCTGCTAATGGGTGGTGTTGTATTCCTGTCTAGCTAGTTTTTTGGCATAGGGTGTCCAAAACTGTAGTTTTCTGGTCATTTAGTGGAGCTGGGTCTTGGCGTTTAGATGGAGATCTCTGTGAGATTTACACCATTTGATATTACATGGAGCTGGGAGGTCTCTGACCAATATACTGAACTGTGCTCTCCCACCTCAGAGGCACAGCCCTGACACCTGGCTGGAGCACCAAGAGCCTGTCATCCATTCAGCTCAGAATAAAAGGGAGAAAAAAAGAAAGAAAGAAAATGATAAATTAAATAAAAAGTTATTAAAATAAGAAACAGAAAATAATTATTACAAATTTTTTAACTAATTAAAAAAAAGAAAGAAAGAACAACCAAACCAAAAAACAAATCCACCAATGATAACAAGTGATGAAAACTATACTAAAAAATAAAATAAAAAAGTAATGGAGAGACATAACCCTAGGACAAATGGAAAAAGCCAAGCTATACAGAGAAACATACATACAGAAGCATACACACACACACTCACAAAAAGAAAAAAAGGGTAAAAATTATGTCTATTGTTGCTCCCAACATCCACCTCCTTAATTTGGGATGATTCGTTGTCTATTCAGGTATTCCACAGATGCAGGATACTTCCAGTTCACTGTGTACATTTAACCTGCTGCTGCTGTGGCTGCTGGGAGGGATTTCCCTTTCTTTTCTTTATTCTCATAGCTCCTGGGATTCTGCTTTGTATTTGGCCCTGCCTCTGCCAGTAGGTCACCTGAGGACTTCTCTCAGACAGGACAGGTTTAAAGGAGCAGCTGATTTGGGGGCTCTGGCTCACTCAGGCCAGGCAGAGGGAGGGGTATGGAGTGGGGGGTTAGCCTGCGGCGGCAGAGCCCGGCATGATGTTGCACCAGCCTGAGGTGTGCCGTGTGTTCCTCTGGGGAAATTGTCCTTGGATCACGGGACCCTGGCAGTGGGGTCTGCACAGACTCCCGGGATGGGAGGTGTGGATAGTGACCTGTGCTTGTACACAGGTTTTTGGTGGCTGCAGCAGCAGCCTTAGCGTCTCATGCTTGTCTCTGGGGTCCGCCCTGATAACCGCAGCTCCTGCCTGTCTCTGGAGCTCATTTAAGCAGTGCTCTTAATCCCCTCTCCTCACACACTAGGAACCAAAGAAGCAAGAAAAAGTCTCTTGTCTCTTCGGCAGGTCCAGACATTTTCCCGGACACCCTCCCGGCTAGCTGTGGTGCACTAACCCCTTCAGGCTGTGTTCACGCCCCCAACCCTAGTCTCAGCTCCCAGCCCCCAGCCGTCCTGGCAGGTGAGCAGACAAGCCTCTCGGGCTGGTGAGTGCTGGCCAGCACCTATCCTCTGTGCAGGAATCTCTCCGGTTTGCCGTCTACACCCCTGTTGCTATGCTCTCCTCCATGGCTCCGAAGATTTCCACCCTCTGCCACCCGCAGTCTCTGCCAGTGAAGGGGCTTCCTAGTGTGTGGAACCCTTTTCTCCTTCACAGCTCCCTCCCACAGGTGCAGGTCCTGTCCCTATTCTTTTGTCTCTGTTTTTTCTTTTTTTCTTTTGCCCTACCCAGGTACGTGGGGAGTTTCTTGCCTTTTGGGAGGTCTGAGGTCTTCTGCCAGTGTTCAGTAGGTGTTCTATAGCTGTTCCAGATGTAGATATATTTCTGATGTATTGTGGGGAGGAAGGTGATCTCCACGTCTTACACATCCGCCATCTTGAAGCTCCTCTAGTGTCATATTTTTGTGCAACATTCTTGTTAAGCTACTAAAAGGTAAATTTCTATTTGCTAATTCTATTTATGACTTTCCAATACATAGCCTATTTCCTCTTTTGAGCGTATGTATGTGTATACATATACACATATTTTTTAATGACTTGCCATTTAAAAACTTTGATTAAAAGAAACAAACTTTAGGTGTATCCATTTATTTCTATAAAATCGTAAAACATTGAGATTGGACAATGCCTTAGGCAGTATCTAGTCTGTATTCATCATTTTATATATCAGATATCACAGGGAAGTAAAAACCGAAAAAAATCTTGCCAAGGCTGCAGTACTGGTGGCAGAATTGAGGCCAGAAGACCTAAGGATTATTTTTGTTTCCTCTTTGATTAATTAGTTCAGAACAGTTAACACATATATACAGTAAGCGTGAAGTCATAGAAAATAAAATGCATACATATGAAAGATCATTTACATAAAACTAAATATGTTAGTTGCTTTAAGTCTTTTGGATTGCAGGTAATTTTTCCAGGGAAAAGTATCCTTTTAATTAATTATATTATATCATCCAAATGTGTGTAAATTATATGTTGATATCTTTAATGTTTTTATTTAGCAGGCATTTTTCTTATTTTATATATATATATATAATATACCTATACATATGAGTTTATAAAATGTATTTGACTTTTACAAATGATCTTACTTTCAATACCTTAGAATCTTCCTACAACAAAATTATCTTATCCTTTTAGATTTTATTTAGGGCTGCATAATTGTTTAAAAAACTATTCACCAAGTCACTATTGACACCTATTTATTGAGTACCTTCTATGTTTTGTATATCTTACATACACTGTTTTAAAAATTCAGAGCTATAAAAAAATAAGTGGCAACTGAAATTAAACAGAATACTCGGGCTTCCCTGGTGGCACAGTGATTGAGACTCCGCCTGCCGATGCAGGGGATACGGATTCGTGCCCCAGTCTAAGATGATCCCACATGCCACAGAGCGGCTGGGCCTGTGAGCCATGGCCGCTGAGCCTGTGCGTCCAGAGCCTGTGCTCTGCAACGGGAGAGGCCACAACAGTGAGAGGCCCACATACCGCAAAACAAAAAAACAAAAACAAAAACAAACTAGAATACTCTTCCGTCAAATGTAAAATGTAGTAAATAAATAAGGGCAATTATTTTCTGACTAGTGAGTAATTCTTACATGCAACAAACAACAAAATAAATCTCTTTAGATACACAAGTGTAAGTTTGATATTGATGTTAAAATTCAAATAAACTAACATCAAATTTTATGATGTTATTTCTCATTCTTTTCTTCTAAAAAGATTATGATTAAAATTAGAAAATAGTTAAATTCAATCTTTGAAGACTTTTGTTTTCCCCATCCAAGCTTAACTTATGCATTTTATTACACATGCTTCTTAACAAAATTCCACATTGCTTTCCTAAAATTAAAGACAAACCTAGGGGCAGGAAGGGAATAAAGATGCAGACCTACTAGAGAATGGACTTGAGGACATGGGGAGGGGGAAGGGTAAGCTGAGACAAAGTGAGAGAGTGGCATGGACATACATACACTACCAAGTTGATAGCTAGTGGGAACCTGATAGCTAGTGGGAAGCAGCTGCATAACACAGGGAGATCATCTCAGTGCTTTGTGATCACCTAGAGGGGTGGGATAGGGAGGGTGGGAGGGAGGGAGACGCAAGAGGAAAGAGATATGGGGATATATGTATATGTATAGCTGATTCACTTTGTTATAAAGCAGAAATTAACACACCACAAAAAAAAAGTGAGTAAAATATTTTTGAAAGGATAGCACTACCTTAACTGAGTCCTTCCAAATAAGGGGGGATTAGAAGTTAGGGACTGCAAATTCCAAAGTTCCTGTTGGTCTTACTGCCAACTACTGAAATTCTAAATACACAATAATAACAATGCATGTCACCATGAAAATATTAGCTACATGTACATTTTAATTATGTCTATGTCATAGTCTCATAAAAGCCAGACTGTGTAACCTTCTCCATAGATCTCTGGGAAGTTTTGAGGGCACCTGCAGAAGTATTTACCCAGTGAGTATCTGGTTATCATATAGAACCGGCTTACAAAGCTGGTAGCTTTACAAAGGAAATAACAACTCTTTAGCAAACCCTGATCCGAAATTAGTCTTGTGAAGTTTGCATACATTTTTTAATAGTATCAACTTATCAAACACTGAGACAAGTTCACAGAAAGGCTGCACTGAGTATGGGTGAAAGAAAAACCCCGTTTGCCTAAATAGCAACAACAAGGCAAGGTTTTTTTTCTTATGAATAGCAAGGTTTTTAGTCTGTAAGATAAATTAATCTTGCAGAGTGACTCGTTTAAAAGTATTTATAGTTAAGGCATCTCTATATCCATTAAAGGATCCTAGAAACATTGTACTTCATCTCTTTAAACATTTCTAATTTATTGCTATTTTCAAATTCTAAATATTTATACATAATTTTTTTAACTTGAAATGACTTTAACATTGAAAACTGTAATCTGAAGGTGGTTAATTATTTTCTAAAGATGTTTGCAGTTAAATGAAAGCTTGTTAAGGTTATACAAAGATATAGATCTTCTTTTGTATTTCCTATCTGTGGGTACCTGGCTCTGAAAATATAATTTCCATGATACACTCTCCCCAAGATGGTGCTAGGTAAATATATTAGCTCCATAACTATGCTAAGTAAGAATCTTTGAATAAACAAAACCTTCCACTGAATAATCTTGTCCTGTGTGACAACAAGCAGTCTTTCTCCCTGAAATACTCTATCAGGTGTCTTGAGAAACCTGAATCTGATTGAACTAAAACTGTCTCTTTACCACACTCTGTTTTTGTTCCAAGTTGTGCTGCCAGGTTTAGCAAGCGGATCCTAGTCTCAAACTGCCCTTTCATTATCATTTGGCTGTCTGTCTGTTAGCTTTCCCATATTGGTTTACATGGTGAGAAACTCCTGGTATCTCCACAGGGAGAGAGGTTCCTATATACAGATGAATCTGGACATGTTTCTTCAGTTTAAACTGTCCTCAATCTGACTTCTGAAAGATGGATCTGTTTTAATTATTTTTTGCTATTTAAGTAAAAGTCAAATTGTGTATGTAGGAAACTAAGCAAGAATTTTTGAGATATTAGCTTTGCACTCATTATACATTCATTCAATTCATGAGTATGATCATTCATATATCCTCCATTAATATATATTTTGTTCTCTTCTAGAAACTCTTATAAACTTGATATCTTTAACATTTGTGCCTGTTGTCAAGACAATTCCAGCAAGATATTTTCTACATGCACGAGGTAAAAGAAAATGTCAGTCAAATCATTGAATTCATCTAGAATCAAGTGTGCAACAGCTTCCACTAAAATTCATTTTTTCATTATTTTCTATATCCATTGCAAAACTTGTAAGTGTTTCTTGACTGGAGGAATTCGTTTTTGTCTGCTGAACTCCTTTATATATATAAATTTTGACAGAAATCACAAGAAAAATCTCCTTTGATGAGATTACAGAAGTTATATAGTATCACTTCTTCAGTAGTTTTCTTCAGTAACTCTTTAAGCTCTCAGTTCCAAGCTTGAAAGACTTCACTCTCATGGGTTTGTTGTAGAATTAAATTAGATAATCTATGTAAAGGTCTTAATGCAGTTTGTAGCACAGTGTAAATACTCAAGTATTAGCTCTTAGTGAGATGATGTAAATGATGGCAAAATTAACACGATGGTGATGATGAAAATGATGGCTTTAACTATATCAGTGATAACCAGATTAATGGAGCTTTAAATTTCTCAAGTTCCATCCATGAAGCAGAGATGCTCTAGTATGATCTATCTGTTTTATTCATTGGTGGCAGCTCCTATTCCATCAATACATTGTCAGCCCTCAGCTTGTTGCTGTGCTGCACCATGTGGTACTGATGTGCCCTCATGCAGGCCCCAACACCTCCTCACAGCTGATGCCTTAATGACTGCCTCAGTTAACTGAATTTTTTTTCATGGTTATCAGTTCTTGTTTTATATTTGCCTTTGTATTCCCAGTGAATGTTTTTTCAGGATTATTTATGTCTCATGAAATAAGTCACATAAAATCAAATACAGTTGGAAACAGAAGTGTATCTCTGCTTACGAATATAGAGGAAAAATAAGTTAAGAGTTTCATTGATCTATTGAAAGAATTTTGTCATCAGTGAGTTAAGGCAGATTTATTTGATTCAAGATACAAAGTGCTAAATATGAATGATGATAAAAGTGCCTCTGTATTTGTTTATGTTTCTGTATGAATTGCACACTGAGGAGTCAATGAATAAAGTGTGAACAATCTCTATGGGATCAGATGGGTTGGAATCCAGTCCTGGCTTTTGTACTTCTTGGGCATGTGCTTCTTTAATTGACAGTTGCTCATCTGTAAAATGTAGAGAATAATACCTACCTCAAGAAGTTGTGTGAGAGTATTAGAGTCAATGTAAAGTACTGCCTGCCTTTTTAAATATTACAAATTTCTGTTCTCATACTTCATTTTGGGCATATCCTAAACATATTATTTTAAAACTTTCTTCACTTTATTATATTATTGTATTTTTTCTGGGGTAAGTTTATGATTCTATAATTCATTTTGCTGTATCTCTCCTAATATTAAATTTCTTCATGTATTTTAGAGTATTCATGTATAGGCTCACCTTGGGCAGAATAGTTTTTCTTTTTTTTTTTCTTTCTCCACTCACTGTCCTAACGGTTTTATGATTGCACTAACCTGTCCCCAGGCAAGTCAGCTAGAGTCAGATATGATCATTTTGTCCTGAAGTTCCTGCAGTTCATTGATATTTGGATTTTCATATAACTGGTTGCTGAGTCATTAAGGAACTTGACTCAATCCTTGCTATATGATGCAGCTTTATCCTCCTGGCCCCTATGCAAGTATTTCCAAATAAGTTATAGTCCGAAGAAATTGTTAGTACCCTTTATCTTTCAATCTTAATTCATGAGCTGGGGAGGCCCAACCAGCCATTAGTTTTAGGCAATAAGCACAGATCTAGTCACATGCTTTCTGTAGAATGCTTTTGGCCCTCAGTAACCAATAAAAATGTACTCCCAGACTTCACTTATTTCTCTGTATCCCAATCACAGAGGACTTATGATTTCAAGATGTTATATATTACTTTATATTTCTGTTTGGCTTCTGATATTTAAAAAATAATATTATCTAGTTTTTGAGCAGCACTATGATTGTAAATTTTTTCCTATTAATGTTTTTTTCTATTTATGCAGTATTTTTAGAGCACAGTGGTGCTTGGAATAACTTATAAAACTTCTTAACTAGATTTTCCATTATGACTTTTTAATCATTCCTATAGTAAGTGTGGATAGGCCATCATTTTTAGAAAAATGTGTTTGTTCTCAATGATAATTCTAGGCATTACTTAAGGTAGTGACTCTGAGAATCTGACTTCAATTCTTTTCACTGAATTTTGCTCAATGAAATTATGAACAGCTCATTTGTTTCCTTTTTATGGCTTTTTCCCCCAATTGTAATCCTTATAATTCAATAATCTTTTTTAAATGAACTGCTTCAATAATAGATACCATGGACTACAGTTTCTCAGCAGTTTGTATAGACAACAATTGGTAACAACATGAAGATAAACGTATGTTTCATTCATTTCTGGTTTCCCAGCATCTAGCACAGGTCTCAACAGATAGAAGGGATTTAATAAATTGCTGCCATTCCCAGCAGACAATTTCTTTCCAAATCCATTGTAGTTCCCTGTTGGGTTCAGTCCAACCACTTCAAAGACAGTGGCTTGCACTCTTTCTAGCCTAAACTTCTAAGACTTTAGCAAGGGGACAAAAGCAGAATTGTTCTCACTTCGTCTTACATGAGGAAGTAAAAAGAAGGATAAAAATGTTCATGACATTTTTGTCTTTGTATTCCCAACTTCTAAGACAGGACGTCACATATTCAGAATGTCCAAAGAGGCTGCAATAGTATGTAGATAATGGGTCAAACTCAGACTATAGGAAACTAGAGAACCTATGCTAAGCCTAACAGTACAGTCAGTCCTCATGTCCAGTTAATTCTTGGTAATGAAATAATGCAGGTTCATGATTTCTAGATATTCTGATTTTTGCCAGACAGCCAAGATTTGTATGTACAATATCCCACTTTTGAAATGATGGTAGCTAATTTATATTTAAATACTGACTAGGCCAACATTGCATGGGCCAAACCAAATGAGTATGCTGGCAGTCATTTTTATAAAGAAATATCAACTTTTATTATTGGTATCATTTTAAAATAGAATATTATATCAGGAAATCACTCTTTGATGTCATTTTAAATGGAGTTTTTGCTTCAGTGTCAAAGTGTAGATATGCTATAAAAAGATATTTTAGAACAACAAAACAAAAAATATTCTAAATGATTCATCTTTAAGATTAAAAATTAAAGCTTCCTTGTTCTATATTCCTCCTTGTACTGTATTCTAACTTTAGATATATCCATCGAAAGTTAGGGACAGTTGCTGATTAATCCATCAACAACTGTCTCTAACCATTGACATGCCACTTATATATTTGAAATCTGGTTTATTTTCTTTGAAAAAATATGAGACACTAGTTGACTTATCTATTCCTTAGTGTTGTGGTAAAGCAAGAGAAGGAAACTAAAAGTAATCTTAAAGGATTCATGCATATAAATGCTGTAATGTATAAGTTGATGCCAATTTAAAAGATAACTATTCAATTTAAGTTTTATTCCTACTCTGGATACATTATAAGATAAACCTGGCTTTACTAATTATAATGAGATCTAGTGAGGTTATCATAATACTGATCTTTTACTTTATTTAGCTACAGAAATTGTACACTATACCTATTGCATTAAGTAATTGTGAAGATTAAAAGCCATAGCCAAAATGTATGGACAAAAATAATTTGTAAACTAAATGACTAAAAGTTGGGAAGTTCAAGTTTCCAAACTGGTCAGATCAAGGGAAATGGTTATCAGGTATTTGGAGATTTAGATGAAACCCTGGTCTCATATCAAATATGTGGCCCTCACCTCTGGATGATACACTCCACACACTCATACAAAGACCTGTTCATAATTCTTAAAGAATTTATTGCAACTAGAGAATATCGGGAAGTCAGCCACCAGTAAAAATAGCCAGGCACACGACTCAATAAGACAGTATAAATGAACACCACCAGAATAAACAGACATGTATACACCTCAGATAATATAATCAGCAAAGATTTTAAAACTACACTTACCAAGTTTAAAGAGATACTATGTACAGTGAATAGCAAACTATTAAGAAATGGAGAAAAAAAGCATACATGAAAAGAAGCAAACATAAATTTTGGAAATGAAAAAAATCAATTTGGCAACTGAATTATTTGACTAAAAATTGGACACAGCAGAAAAGAAAATTAGTGAACTAAATGGTAAATCTGAAGCAATTTTATAGAATGCAGTATGGAGAAAGAAAAAAATACGGAAAATGAGCACAAACTGTGTCAGAAATAGTTAGATTATTGGCATGTCTGAACAGAATTTTAGAATCAGAGAAAAGAATAATGAGGAAGAAGTAATAAATGAAGAGATAATAGCTAAGAATTTTCTATTTTTTAGAACTGATAAAGAAAGTAAGCTACATACTCAAGATGTTTAGAAAATACCAAGAATAAAAAAAACAAAAATAAGTCCTCACATAGAAAATCTTAGTGAAACTGGAAAAATGAAAAAGAAAAAAAAACCCCACAAAGACAAAGAGAAAATGTTAAAAGCAGCCAGACCAAGGAGAGAAACAATAGCACAAAAGCAATCACTTTGAAAATAACAGTATTTACACCAACAACTAAGTTTTCAAATATGGCAATGATTATCATATATACCCAGTGCATAGAAAGAAAATAAATGACATCCTAAGATTCTAAATAGACCTAATAAAAATACCTTTCATACTGAGAGTGCATTAAAGATATTTTCAGACAAGTGGAAGACAAGATAATTTTCCATTAGCAGAAGATCAATAAGAAATTTTAATGGTGTATTTTAGGCAGAAGGAAAGCAGTCTCAGAAGGAATGATTGAAATACAAGAAATAAAGAGCAAACAAAGAAGTTAATATGTGGACAAATGAAAATGTGTATTGATTGTATAAATAGCAACAATTTATCAGGGATAAAAGTAAAACAAAAAAATAGTTTAATCCACCAAGATAAAATTTAATTTCTGAGAAGTTTGGTGAAATCCTACAGACAAGAAACAGAGTGATAAAATCATTCAGCTACAAACACATCCATGCTACCTTTCATGCAATAGAAAGGATGACTCTGAAGGGAGAGTCATGAGCCCAGAGGGTGGAGCTGGAAACCACAGAGGATTATTCTCTGGCTTTGAAACCTAATGTATGAGACAAATACAAAGCAAAAAAAAAAAAGTATTTTTTACTTTCAAATATATCATTAATTGCATTAAGTGAAAATAAAACAAACCATTAAATGATAAAGATTATCAGAAATGATTTAAACATTACAAGTATAAGTGCACAGAAAAATTGAAAGAAAAATGATTGAAAAAATATCCCATGAAAATACTAGTGACATAAAAGCCAGTCTAGCTATATTTATATCAAACAAAATATTCTTTAAGACAAAAGTCATTGCTAGTATTAAAGAGCATATCTTCATAACATTTAAATGTCCAATTCACCACGAACTTATTAATGCTAGGTTTGAATTTGCTTAATATAGACTCAAAATAGAATTAATACAGAAATTAAAAAAAAAACACAGTAGGATATATTAACACACTTTCCTCAACAATTTATTGAACAAGTAGTAAAGATACAGAATATTTAAATAAGAATTAGAAAACTTTATCTAAATAATGTACGTCTTAGATTGAAATCAACAATAGCAGATTACCTATTTTTTTCAAGGGTACACAAAATAAGTGAAGAGAAAATAGATCTATCTATATGTAGACACTTTATGACTAATATGACATTGTAGAGTAGTGGGGAAAGAATAGTCTCTTCAATGAGTTGTGCTGAGAAATTTGGATAAACTTATGGAAGAAAATAAAATTGTGCCTCAATATCACATCATATACAATTATTGATTCCAATTCAAGTAAAAAGCAATAGTGAAAGGCAAAGCTGTAAAGCTTTACAAAAGACTATAGCAGAATATTGTAATGAATTAAGGGTAGGGAGATTTCCTAAACAAAACATGTAAAAGCATTAACCATAATGGAAAATATTGTTGAATCTGTCTGAAGTAAAATGAAGAACATTTGTTCATGAAAATACATCAAAAAAGAGTGAAAGAAAAGCCACAGACTGAGTGAATATATTTGAAAAAGTTATAACCAGAAAAAAGCTACAATAGAAAATACATAAATAACTTTAACAAATCTAACAGGGAGAGAGAGAGAGAGAACTTAATAAGAAAATGGACAAAAGACTTGAGATAATCTAAAAGAGAAGAAATCCAAATGATGAACAAAATAAAAATATGAAATGGTTCTTAAACCCATTAGTACTCAGGGAAATGCATATTAAAACAAAAATGATGTAGCTCTACAAACCTGACAGATTAGCTAGCTAGCTAAAAATAATAAAAAGAAAAAGAATAAACACAAAAATAAATAAAAGTAGTAATGCCAAGTATTGTTGAAGATGCAGAGCAACATGGCTGCTTATAGACTGCTGGTAGGATCATACAATTTTATGACCACTCTGAGAAAAATTGGCATTTCTCTGTAAAGTTGTAGATATTCACATCCTATTACCAATCAGGACTCCAAGTTATATGCCCAAAAAGCTCATGCATATTTATTTGAAATTACATGTGCAAATATGTTCTGAAAAACATTATTTATAATTATCAGAAACTATAAATAAAACAAATGTTCATCTATAGTGACACTCTAAATTTTGGTATATTGAGACTTATACAGCAGTGAAAATGGATGCACTACAGTTATGCACAATAACATGGATAAACCTTACAAAATAATATCAGGTGAAAAATCAAGACACAGAAGAATGCATGCAAATTTATTCCCATTTATTAAAAGTTCAATAACAGGAAAAATAAAAACTCATATATATATATATATATATATATTATAAAAATAAACTCAAAATGGATTAAAGACCTAAATGTAAGGCCAGACACTATCATACTCTTAGAGGAAAACATAGGCAGAACACTCTATGACATAAATCACAGCAAGATCCTTTTTGACCCACCTCTTAAACAAATTGAAATAAAAACAAAAATAAACAAAAGGGACCTAATGAAACTTCAAAGCTTTTGCACAGCAAAGGAAACCATAAACAAGACCAAAAGGCAACCCTCAGAATAGGAGAAAATATTTGTAAATGAAGTAACTGACAAAGGATTAATCTCCAAATTTACAAGCAGCTCATGCAACTCAATATCAGAGAAACAAAAAACCCAATCCAAAAACGGGCAGAAGACCTAAATAGACATTTCTCCAAAGAAGATATACAGATTGCCAACAAACACATGAAATGATACTCAACATCATTAATCATTAGAGAAATGCAAATCAACACTACAATGAAATATCATCTCACACCTGTCAGAATGGCCATCATCAAAAAATCTACAAACAATAAATGTTGGAGAGGGTGTAGAGGAAAAGGAACCCTCTTGCACTGTTGGTGGGAATGGAAATTGATACAGCCACTATGGAGAACCATCAGGAGGTTCATTTAAATCTAAAAAAGAACTACCATGTGACCCAGCAATCCCACTACTGAGAAAACCATAATTCAAAAAGAGTCATGTACCAAAATGTTTATTGCAGCTCTATTTACAATAGTCAGAACATGGAAGCAACCTAAGTGCCCATCCACAGATGAATGGATAAAGAAGATGTGGCACATATATACAATGGAATGTTACTCAGCCATAGAAAGAAACAATATTGAGTTACTTGTAGTGAGGTGGATGGACCTAGAGTCTGTCATACAGAGTGAAGTAAGTCAGAAAGAGAAAAACAAATACCATATGCTAACACATATATATGGAATCTAAAAAAAAAAAAGTCATGAAGAACCTAGGGGCAAGACAGGAATAAAGACACAGACCTACAGAATGGACTTGAGGATATGGGGAGGGGGAAGTGTAAGCTGTGACAAAGTGAGAGAGTGTCATGGACATATATACACTACCAAATGTAAAATAGGTAGTGGGAAGCAGCTGCAAAGCACAGCGATATCAGCTCAGTGCTTTGTGACCTCATAGAGGGGTGGGATAGGGAGGGTGGGATGGAGGGAGACACAAGAGGGAAGAGATATGGGGACATATGTATATGTATAACTGATTCACTTTGTTATAATGGAGAAACTAACACACCATTGTAAAGCAATTATACTGCAATAAAGATGTTAAAAAAAAAATGAGAGAGAGTCAGCCTTAAGCTTTGAAGCCAAACATTGACATCTCCTCTCTAGCTATGAAATTCCTGGATGGCACGTTCTTCCAATATAAGGCTGTTTCATCCACTACGTGGGCCAAAAAGCCCCTTCAGTTTTTTAAGTAAAAATAAAAGACACCTTTTTCATTTTCACCAAGAACTTTATTGAACAAAATATTCACCCTTTTGTTCCACTACCTTCTGCCATTTTTCAGGCAACTTCATAATTCCATCTTTCCAAAACTTTTTATCTTTCTGAGCAAAGAACTGTTCTGTGTGCCTTTTACAGTCTTCCAGGGAACTGAAATTTTTTTCCATTAAGAGAATTTTGTAAAGACTGAAATAAATGGAAATCTGAATGTGCAATGTCTGATGAATACAGCAGATGAATCAGAATTTCCCAGCCAAGCTGTAATAGTATTTGCCTGGTCATCAAAAAACATGTGGTCTTGCGTTATCCTGATGGAAGATTATGCGTTTTCTGTTGACTAATTCTGGACGCTTTTCCTCAAGTGCTGCTTTCAGTTGCTCTAATTGGGAGCAGTGCTTGTTGGAATCAATCTTTTGGTTTTCCAGAAGGAGCTCATAATAGAGGACTCCCTTCCAATCCCACCATATACACAACATCACCTTCTTTGGATGAAGGCCGGCCTTTGGTGTGGTTGGTGGCGGTTTATTTCACTTGCCCCATGATCTCTTCCATTCCATATTTTTGTACAATATCCACTTTTTATTGCCCATCACAATTTGTTTTAAAAACGGCACGTTTTCATTACGTTTCAGTAGAGAATTTTATGTGGAAATATGGTCAAGAAGGTTTTTTTTGCTTAACTTAAGTGGAACCCAAACATCAAAGTGATGACCATAACCAAGCTGGTGCAAATGATTTTTAGTGCTTGACTGGGATATTTTGAGTATGTTGGCTACCTCCCGCATGGTATAATGTTGTTTGTTCTTAATTATTGTTTTGATTTGATCTCTATCAACTTCAACTGGTCTACTCAACCGTAGAGCAGCGTCCAGCGAGAAATCTCCAGCATGAAACTTCACAAACTTTTGACACGTTTGATCAGTCACAGCACCTTCTCCATACACTGCACAAATCTTTTTTTGTATTTCAGTTACGTTTTTACCTTTCTTGAAATAATAAAGCATAATATGCTGAAATATTGCTTTTCTTCCATTTTCAATATTAAAATGGCTACACAAAAATTCACTAATTTTGATGTATTTTTTTGAATGCACACTGATGTGACAGCTGTCATATACAATCCAACAAAATTGTTTCAAATGAAATTAAAGACAACTAGTGCTACTACAGCCATCTTACAGAAAAATACAAACTAACATTTTGGCCCACCCAGTACATTGAATATCTGTTGTTTAGTGTAACCACCTTCATTAATTGTCTTTGCTAGATCTTCTGGATACCTTGCTGTAGCTTCTACATCAGCACTTGCTGCTTCACTTCACACTTTTATGTTATGGAGACAGCTTCTTTCCTTAAACCTCATGAACCAACCTCTGCTAGCTTCAAACTTTTCTTCTACATCTTCCTCACTTCTCTCAGCCTTCACAGAATGGAAGAGAGTTAGGGTCTTACTCTGGATAAGGCTTTGGCTTAAGGGAATGAGTTTATCTTGTTCTTATATCCAGACCACTAAAACTTTCTCCATATCAGCAATAAGGCTGTTTTGCTTTCTTTTTGTATATTCACTGGAGTAGCACTTTCAATTTCTTTCAAGAACTATTCCTTGCATTCACAGTGTGGCTAACTGTTTGGCACAAGAAGCATAGTTTTAGCTTATCTTGGCTTTTAACGTGTCTTCCTCACAAAGCTTAATTATTTCTAGTTTTTGCTTTAAAAAGAGAGATATATGATCCTCCTTTCACTTGAACACTTAGAGGGCATTGTTGGGTTGTTAATTGACCTAATTTTTAATATTATTTTGTCTCAGGGAATAGGGAAGCCTGAGAAGAAGGAGAGAAATGGGAGAAAGAGCAGTCAGAACACATACAACATTTATTGATTAAATTTGCTGTCTTGTATGGGTGGGATTTGTGACATTCCAAAATGATTACAAAAGTAACATTAAAGACCAATGATCACATATCACCATAACAAATATAATAATAATGAAAACATTTGAAATATTGTGAGAATTACTAAAATGGGACACAGAAACACAAAATGAGCAAATACTGATGGGAATATAGAGCCCATAGACTTGCTCAATGCAAGGTTGCCAGAAACCTTCAATTGTAAAAAATGCAATATCTGTGAAGCACAATAAAGCCAAATGCAAATTTAAAAAATGAGGTATGCCTGTACTATAAAGGGTTTACAATTGTGAATGCTTCTTCTGTTGCTTGAGATGTATACTTATCTCCTAAGACTCACGAGTGTCTTTCTCAAGCACCTGAAAGCCATACCTCTGAAACGTAATCATCAGGAATAATAGGACCTTTGTCTCCCAGTTTCTGTGATAGGATAGAATCCTAACTTCCATAATTCTCAGCTAAAAGACACACCTGGTTTAATCACATTTATAGGAATTAACCCTTTGTAATTTTTCACTTGAACCCCCACCCATTTCCCTCCCTACTCCCTCATTTTGGGGGGTTATATATGTACATACACAAAGATTATTTCAAGCCTGAACAAAAATGGCTTCCCAAAATTTTTAGCAAAATCCTCCAATTCATTTTAACCATTAATTGCAGCATTTATTCCATTCTCTGAACAGAAGACTGAATTCACAAATGTATAGTATAATCAAGTAACCTCCCTTTAAATGCTCAGTCACCTCAGCACAAATTGGAATGGAGCTCAGCTCTTTTCAGGCTGTCATTAGTTACGGAATAAAACCAGTTTTGACTGCTTTAATTAATGTCCAGTATTTTTTATCTTTGACAACACTCACCATGGAAGTTTTCCAAATATCTATTATCTGAGGAGAAAGTGTCTTAATAATGGCAGAAAAGGGAATGTTTCATTTAGTAATGATACCTGTGAAAGAAAAGGAAACATTCATTATGTTCCTGTCACTTACAATATGGGTGTGGAGAAGATGCAGCAAGTACAGAGGAGTGGTACCCTGCAGCAGAAGGGAAGTAAGAAGAACCAAGAGGAAAATAAAAATCTTATTATATTATTTTAGACATGGCAAGATGGCAAAAGGAATAAATCCATGTTTATCTCCTGGCATGAGTGAAATACAAATGGAATGCCAAACAGAAGTGTTCCTCCAAATGTAAAATGTAACAAAAAACAAACTCAGTTGATAAAGACAATTCAATGAGAATAATCACATATATGGAGAGGCTTCAATGTTTGTATACATTATAAACTGAAAATACTGATTAAAAGAGAAAGTTTGAAGGTAGAGAAGAACAAAATCTATAGTCATATAGACGTAGGATAGGCAAAACCTCTGTTTTCCTCAATATAGCAGAGCAAGGGGACTTCTTTTGAAATGTAATATACTCATGGAATGTGTAAATGAAATTTGTGTTTTAAAATTAGAATAATAAAAACCTGCAATTCATTACCACAAAAGGAGAACAAGGAGAGCTATAACTAGGTTCAAGAAAGTTTTAGATGAATTAAGAGATGACAGAATCATAACTTTCCTTTTTAAAAAATTATCATGTTTTTAACTTTACTGAGGAATAATTGACAAATATAGTTGTATATATTTAAAGTATGCAATGTGATAATTTGATATACACATAAATTGTGGATTATCAGGATCAAGATAATTAACACATCCACCACCTCACATAGTTAACATTTTTTTGTGTGTGTATGGTGAGAATGTTTATAGCTCTACTCTCAGCATCTTTCAAGCATAAAGTACAGTAATATTAGCTATAGTCACTATGCTGTATTTTTTTGATTGAAATACAGTTGATTTACAATGTTGTGTTAGTCTCTGGTGTACAGCACAGTGATTCAGTTAAATATACATATGTATATACATATACATATATATGCATATATAAATATATATATACCTTTTCAGATTCTGTTTCCCTATAGGTTCTTACAGAATGTTGAGTATAGTTCAAAGTGCTATACAGTAGGTCCTTGTTGGTTATCTATTTTATATATTGTAGTGTGTATTGTAGTGTGTATTCCTTTTATAACTAAAAATTTGTACCCTTTGACCTATATCACCCCATTCTATTACGTCAGTAGTCTCAAACACACACACACACATACATACACAGACAAACATGTATACTGTGAATGTCTTTGTCTGTGTATTAATAAGCTTGTGGGGCTGCTGTAACAAAGTGTCACAGACTAGGTGGGTTAAACAGCAGAAATGCATTGACTCACAATTCTGGAAGCTACAAATTCAAAACCAAGGTGTCTGCAAGGTTGACTCCTTCTGAGGGCTGTGAGGGAAAGATCTATTTCAGGTGTCTTTCCTTGTCTTATAGATGACCATTTTCTCTCCGTGTCCTTTCACATTGCCTTCCCTCTAATGCATGTCTTGGTTTCCAAATTTTTCTTTTGCTAGGACACAGGCATATTGGAATAAGTCCCATCCTAATAACCTCATTTAAACTTGATTACCTCTGTAAAGACCCCCATATCGAAGTAAGATCACATTCTGAAGTACTGGAGGTTATGATGTCAACATAAAAAAATTTGAGGGTGAAAAAATTCAATCCAAAGCACCCACCAATGTAGTTACTGTCATACATTTAATAATTCTTTTGAATAATTTTTATTCAAATTAGAAAGCTGTCTTTTTATTACCTTTAAGAATTACAAGTATTGAAATGATTATAGTGTCATTTCTTACTATTTACAAAGCAGCACTTGGGGATATGTGTGTGTGTGTGTGTGTGTGTGTGTGTGTGTCTGTGTTTGTGCGTAAAGGGTGAAGAAAATAAAATTGCTTACTGCACTGCATTCAAGACTGGCTTCAATATGATTTTTATTATTGTTGCTAATAATAAGGTCTCCCCTGAATGCTACTATGACTTCTTGAATAAGAATCCTGTGCTTTCAGAATCAATAATATTGCTTTGAAATTTTCTATACTCCTATGCTGAAACTTATCCTTGACACAAGGATCATGATGTTGTCATTTAGCCCCTTGAATATATTTGCCTTCCATTATTGTGTTTCTATATTTTGTAGATTTTCCATTACAGAACAAATGGTATTCCAGCAAGCTCTCTGTAAAACAAATGATGAAATACAGAGGATCTTTCAATAGTACTTTGTTTTTTTTATGAATAATATCTGCCTTGTATTTTGCAGGAATGAATTTTATCTCCAAAAGTCCTATCCTCCTAAAGAAATATTAGTACAACAAACAGTTCATTTTTCACACCATTCTATTTAATACAGCAGGTGGCATTGTTACTGAAAATAAAACAAGAGCAAAAATGGTACAGAGCACCACAGAAATATTTATTTCTTATAATTGATTTGAAGAAATAAATTAAATTTACTTGATTATGCTATATCTGTTTATTTAGACTTCTGTTCAGAGAATGGAATACATGCTGTTATCAATAGTTAAAATTAATTGGAGGGATTTTCCTAAGAACTTACTTTCCAACATTTGAGGGATAACATATGTACACACAAAGATTATTCTAAGTCTGAAAAAAAATGTGACATTTTATTAGTAGAAGTGCAATTTCTGTAGAATTATATCCATATTCAACTCAGGTCTGATACTCCATATTTGCTTCCATGCTAAGATAAAAAGGTCTACTACTTTACAGGTGTATTTATAAAGTGACACCCAAAATTTTGAATCATTAGTTTAAATAGTTGCAAAATCTGTAATTACTAGTAGATTGTAAATATTACACTTTAAATTAAAATGTTACATTACTCTTTTCAATGTATCAAATGTAATATAAAGACTACACTGATATGATATACACCTTTATTATCCATTTGAAAAATATGTAGCCAGTTTTGTCTTTAGCAAATGGATATTTTACATTTTTTTGTCTTTATCCTTGAACTTGCATTTCCATTTCATTTCCCCTACAAAATTTTATCCTAATACAATATATTTTATGCCTATCATACTCTCTGGAACTAAAATATGTGTATAAATCATATATTTTTTAAAAAATCCCATAACAATATTAAATATTTTACTCTGGAGTAAGTTATCATTACCATTATTAATAATAAATAGTTTATTAAACCAAAATAAATCTATTGCATATTTTGACAAGTAATACTAAATATCTAAGTAAACCTTTATTGAAAACACATTTCTTAATGAGCTAGATGAACATACTTGCCAGTTCATGTGTCTGTCAGTGAATATTACTATTGCTAGAATGAGTGAGTTAAACATCATATCTATCCCTAATTTTCATTTGTATAGATAGAAGTACTCAGAAAACACATTTATATAAAAAATTTTGTTATAGCAATGCCAGTTTTTGATTTGTTCACCTTTGACCTATAAGTCAAAAACATTATAGAGATGTCATCAAAATTAATTTTTACATATATATAAGATGACAACTTTTTTTGAAAGTAAAGAACTGAAAATAATCTGACCTACAAAAATGTGTTAATCTATTATTAGAGTCATTTACACCTTCAATACAAAAAGTAATATTTTGATTTATCTCTTGTTTGTCTTCCTAGAAGTTTCTCCACTGAGGAAACAATGCACCATAGTAAGATATGATAATGGTGAGATATAGGGGTGATGATTCTCTTTTGTAAAATGGAGGAAGGACAATTGTGAAATACGAAGTGGGGAAGGAGAAATTTCCCCTTCACTACAGGTGCATTCTCTGGGAGATCAACATTAGGAAAGAGTATATTTTGAAGATATGATTCTGGAAACTATTTACAACTATCTGTGAATGTATACCTCTTGGAAAGTCTTTATGCACTCCAGACAATTTATAGATCATAAGACAAGGTCATGGGACTTGAGTAGGTTAAGGTTTGGTGTTCCCACAGGCGTGTCCTCTTGATGTCAGTGGCTCTCAAAGGCTTATTTGAGTCTTAGAGACAAACTTTCCAGGGAGAAGGAAGGGCATAAGCAGAATGTTCTACTTCTTTTTAAGCATATTTAGACATGGTCTTGGCCTGATTCCATTGAGGGCTGCCAAGGAGAGTTGAAATTAAGTAACAATTGTGGATCTTGTCAAGGCCATCTGTTTAAGGGAAAATTTGAATACTCATTCCACAAAGGAAAATAAAGAGTCAACATTCTTAGTAGCCAGTTGTATGTCCTAGGACTATACTGAGGTAGGAATAAATGGCAGGGTCTGTATTACAAGAATTAAACTTAGTTGACAGTAAGATGGACCAAAGTAATAAATATTAGTATTAAGGCATTGGAGCACTACATTAGGTATTAATTGAAGGAAGACAGAAATGTAGTAGCCGAAAAAAGTAGAACTAAAGCACAAATGAAGTAACACAAGTGAATAGAACTGGGATACAAAGCCATGGAAGAAGCAAGAGACTAGCTTGACTTGGTACTGAATTATTGGTGTAGAGATCATCAACATTTCCTGGCTTAGGGACACTATTAAAATCCAAATTTATGTTTATGGACTAAATAACCTAAACTGTTAATGTTAGAGGAAACATGAGAACAGGTCATTTGTTTATCTTAACCACCTTATAAATACTCATAAACATGCTGTTAAATAAAAGGCTAGGTTTTAAATTGAAACTCTTGTACACTGTTGGTGAGAACATATAAAAATGTTATCAATTTGAAACTGTTCAGCTGCCATGGAAAAGAGTATGGGGGTTCATCAAAAAATTAAAAATAGAATTACCATAAGATCCAGAAATTCCACTTCCGAGTATATATCCTAAATAATTGAAAGCAGGGACACAAAAGGATATTTATACACCCATGTTCATAGCAGCATTATTCAAAAGAGCCAAAAGATGGAAGAAACCCAAGGGTCCATGGATCGATGAACAGATAAACAAAATGTGAGATACACATACAATGGAATATAACTCAGCCTTAAAAGAAAGGAAGTTCTGACACATGTTACAACATGGGTGAACCTTGAAAACATTGTTGACCTTAAGGAAAAAAAGCCAGTTATTTTACCTGCAAAATTAGGTTATTGGGGAATAGCAGAGGAATTGCAATTTGGGGCATGCAAACTATGGCAAACCATAGGCAAGTCCAAAGGGAAAGCCAGCATTTATTAAGTTTTAGGAGAAAATTGTGGAGGGCTGTGGTGTTTTTTCATTGGCTGAAGGTGATGCATAGCTTGTTGTTGTGTCAGAAGGAAATCTTTCTTCCTGCTGAAGCTTGTAAGCTGCAGTGAATGATATGTGCATGAGAGCTCCTTCAGGGCTGCCCAACTCCTTGTTAAATGAGGTTTCCTTTATTTATTTTTATAGCATTACACGAAGTGAATAAGCCAGTCACAAAAGGACAAATTTTGTATAATTCTACTTATTATGAGGTATGTAGAGTAGTCAAATTCATAGACACAGAAAGTAGAATTGTGGTTGTCAGGGACTGGGTGAAGGGGAAATGGTGAGTTGCTGTTTAATGTATAGAATTTCAGTTTGGAAGATGAAAATATTTCTGGAAATGGATTGTGGTGATGGTTGCACAATATTGTAAATGTACTTAATGCCACTCAACTGTGAAATTAAAAAGTTTAAAAGGATAAATTTTATATTAAGAACATATAAAAATAAAATGGCAATGTTTTAGAAATACTCAATATAAGACAGCTGCTTTAATAAGGGGTGAGACCATTCATTATAATCACATGAGTTGTTTTGAATCTAAATATTGATTCTTAATAATGGCATTCTCTTCTTCACTTTCTTTAAAGGAAAGTGGATGGGCTAGATCTCATGTAATGCCAATTATAAGGGGAAAAAGTGTAATAGGCAACAGAATTCCCATCTGCTGTATCAATCTGCCAACCCTGACACACATATCAACAGTTCTTTACAAGGACTAAGAAGCCTAGTGATTGAGTGAATGCACAATATATTCTGTTGGTCCATTCCCTTACACAAAATTAAAGATTTGGCAGAGTAAGATGACACTGAAAACAAAAGATAGAGTACCCTATGTGTATGAAGCAAAGTCACATTGTCACATTCCTAATTTGTACACTTTTAGAGCTAAAATGTGAAGCACCTTCTGTGTGTAGCTTAACACTGAGAATAAAAGTGAGGTTTGATAAATTAACTTGGTAACCAGTTAAAGGAGGTTTGGGCAATTGTTTTTAGTAAAATGTAAGGGCATATAAAAATGTTATCAATTTGAAATCAGTCTACACCTTCAAGACTTCGATTGGACCCTAATAATCAGAATTTGAGGACTATTTGGAAAACAGCTTCAGATATATTTATATAATCTCTTGATATTGAATACTGCTTTTAACAGCATTATAGTTATATTTGTCATGTATGCAACTCTTTCTATATTAAAAATAAAAGACTCTATTAGAAGAGGGTAATCATTGCTTGAATAAATAACATTGATTAGAAACACTGAATTCCAGCCTGTTTTCCAGGTTTGCCTTGTATTTTCTCTTGAGTATTCCTTGTTTCTTCTGGTCTCTTCATTCTCTGATTTGCACGTTTTCCACACATCTTTGACTTTCTTGTTTTCATATTTTTCTTTTATTGCTTTCTTTTCTTGGTGTTGCTTTATAAAATGTGCTTAAAGTATCTTTCATAGATTAAGTGGATCTCAAGATCCTGACATTGCCAAGATCCTGGCACACTTAGGATCCTCAGACACCATAATTTCTTGACTTAGGCAATCATTCCTAGAAATCCTCAGTCCCTAAAAAGCTGTATAGCTGCTTCCAATTAAATATATTGTTTCAAAGTAAAAACTCATAAAAATTGAAATGTTAGCAAAATTTAGATTTATGTTTTTAATTATAAGTACATAATGACCATTGGTCATTATATCATAACAACTAACTTCTTGCCTTTGATTTCTCTTGGGAAAATGGACACAGATATAATATCAATAGGTCATTATCATAATAAATAGACCATGCATTTTGTATGGTCATGCTTTTTATTTAATTTCCCACACACAAATAGAATTGATACTGTTATGAATGTAGGAAGATTAGAAAAATTGTCAAGTGTAGGGGAATAAACCGAATGCTCTTAAGGATAACAATCCTGGGGTTTAGTATTGTATAAAATAGTTCTTTAATGTCCATGCTTACTAAATCATGAGACTTTAAAAAGTGAATCCAATTTAATTATTGGTACACTTAATGATGAGGTGATAACAAATAAGAAAGCAGCTGTTCAAATGTAGAAACTTCACCTGAATAAAGTTTCACATATGCCTAGGATATTTTATCTTTTGCTTGTTTTTGTATTAGAGGTTTGCATTTTTATTTTAGATTGTATAAGATTACAACATGCATGCAAACAATTCATTGTGAAAATAAGAATAGATCAAATATAATCATTAAGCTGAAGTGTATTATACAATATTAAGCATGATAGATTTTTATATCTCAGATGATAATATGGCCTTGGATTTGCATAGTGCCTTTCTTGCAAAAATCACAAAGCATTTTCATATCAGTCACAGCTAGGTGAGGTAGAGAGGTACAGTAGTTAACTTCATTTTACAGAGAGAAAAATATGAGATTTAGAAAGATTAAAGGACTTGTTTGAAGTTACAAAGCAAATCAAAGTTTAGACCCAAGATCTAAGTCTTAGTGGGATTGACTGTTTTTCTTTTTTTCTTTTTCTGATAAAATATTCATAACATAAAATTTACCATCTTAACTATTTTTAAATGTACAGTTCAAGGCTAATGACATTTAATTTGCATATATATGACTGAAAAGACTAGTTTAGAATGTGAATGCTTTCTCATATTAGCCTGTTACGAAATCTGGATACTGTTTGTATTGTTCATGCTGTAGTTCTGATATTTGGTTTTGTTTTGTGTTTCTTACAGTGATACATCATAGGTTAATGGATTGCATATGATTTAGAGCTATAAAAGATTGTCATTTACCCACTTGTTTCTTAATTATAACTTTCTAGCAATAGCTGGAACGTGGTAGTTAAGTTGTTTTTCCTATTACATTGGATTAACTTGCAAGTGTTCATTTTCTTCCTGTTTGGTTGTTGAGCTGTCCCCACTTCTTCCTGTTCAGTTGTTGAGCTGTCCCCACTTCTTTCCATTATTTACTTCTCACTTCTAACTCACCTTATATGTTGCTTCTTCCATGAAGCTTCACTTCATAATCTTTCCACTCTTCAGTCTGAGTTACATGTATGACACTCCAGGTGCTTCCGTAGCAATAGGTACAATGCACTGTATTGCAATAGTGTCTCTACTTGCCTAAACCACTGGAAAACAGAATATAAACTCCTTAACAGAAATAACTGCATTTTATTAGTATTTGTATCCCAAGCACCAAATATAGTGCATATACATATAGATGTTTAGTAAATGTTTACTAAATGGATGTGTAAGTGAATGCGTGATAAATTCATTCTTATAGCATTGATCACATTTCTAATTGTTTAATATCTTTCTTTGTTAAATTGTAAGCTCCAAAAGGCAGGACCATGTCTATTTTGTTTATCATTTTTACCTCAGCATCTAGGTATATCATAAGCTCTCAATGTGGAATAAATGACTGAATGAATGCATGCTGATCCCCTCTCACATGTACAGCTCAGCAAATTGAATTACAATGACAGTGGTTATAAGAAGTTGTGTTACCAGATATCATTATGGGTAAGCTTATTTCCCAACAGAAAGTAAATATGGCATGTGACTGATTTATTGGCACAAGAGTCATTATTTAGGCAGCACCGCAGTAGTTATACAACCTCAAGCCATTTCTGTAGATGCACTTCTTTTCTGATTTTTACTGTCAAAGATTATAAAATATTGCCTGTCAGGTTATGGAAAACTCTAAATCAGAGTTATGAACATAAAAGAACTTCTAAAATATTTTACAGAAATGAGATCATGAAAGCAGGACTACCCAGAAGCCACTCTTCTGTGATAACCTCTATTTCATCTTTAAGTGCTAATCCTCTTTTATTTTTAAAGAGTTTTCTTTCAAATGAATAGTTTAGTAATTCATGATACTGTATAAGGCAATAAAGAATCAAAATATCTCTACTCCCAGAAACATTTTATTTTAATAAAAAACAGTTTAAATATGAAGAACCTACTATCCAAAGGCATTAATTTTCCAAATATGGAATATCAGGTGGTTTGATAGGTGGTGATTACTTGAGATTGATCTTATTTATGAGTTGGCAGCAATCTGTATATTGTTTGCAGACTTACTGGTAGATTGCAAAGTCCATAATTATCTCTTACTTTTAGTGTTTTTATTTGTTTTTTTTTTTTTTGCTAACATGTTATCTTTCATTGTCCTGGAATGCTGTTTGGCCTTCTGGGGCC